>NC_047085.1:139978915-139979355 GCF_902459505.1 Geotrypetes seraphini
GGAACAAAGTGATACAAACCTATATCTCCCAGTCAGTCATCTCGAATTTTATAATAGCTAAGCCCCCACCTCTCCTGCCATTGCAGCAGAGGGGAATGATTTTGTAACCATTAGGGAGCAAGTCGCCTATAACAGGGTCCTCATCAGAGAGAAGCCAAGTTACAGTAATAAAGAGACAGGTCAGTTGTTCAGTAATGATCCAGTCTCTTATTAGTTGAACTTTTCCTCTGACCAACCATGTATTTAAATAGGCACATTTAAGATCAAGTGAGCTTTCATTAAGGCATTTTTCCATAGGATGGGGGGGTTATTACTTTTCATTCTCTTGGCCCTTCTCTGAAATATTTGGGGTTGTCTATGATTGCTCTGGTGGACTTTAATGGATGAATCTCTGTATTATTCGATTGAGTTAAACTAGGAAATAGTTGTTGATCTAATTA
>NC_047085.1:139979455-140096955 GCF_902459505.1 Geotrypetes seraphini
GCACCATGTAATTCACAGCAATAAAACTCAATGACTGAATGAACATCTACCAGAATAGTATACTTCTGTCTTTCCAATTCCAAACAGTTGCTAACACTGTCAAACAATTCTTGTCACATTGTAATCTTCAGCAGTTTCACAGGCAACAAAACTCTGGCTAATGGCATTTGTAAGGGTGTTGGTGTATACTTCCCGTGGTTTTGAGGACCACATAAAATTCAATACCGGACCCCTGCTCTAAACAAATCTGCTCGTCAGGCTGCCGCTCTGTAAAGTTTGGAAGCATTGTTGTGACTTTGTTGTATTTAACAAATTGAGAACTAACTGGGCTTTTTTTGCTTGCAGGACGGGACCACTCCATTGTGGATAGCGGCGCAGATGGGCCACAAAGAGGTGGTGAGGGTTCTGCTGCTGCATGGAGCTGACCGGGACGCAACACGGAATGTGAGCACATGGCAGTTTTAGTTTTGTGGCCTTCTCCCCCCCCCCAACGGCAGCATGGCCAAGACAAATGTATGAATAATACAGTCAGTTGGAGCACACAGTTCTGGCAGCATTGACATTTTATGCACATAGACTAATTTTCAGACAACTTTGGCAGTTAGCAAACTAAATTGACCTCTCTGAAAACAGACTAGGACTGGTTTCCTAAATTTAGGAGCCTACAAAGTGGATGGTTTCAGGGGTGGATTTAGGGATCTAATCGAATCTAATACAAGATTTCTGAATCGTTCTAATACCATTTAGTTCAAGACATAGAAACATAGACACATGACGGCAGATAAAGGCCAAATGGCCCATCTAGTCTGCCCATCCGCAGTAACCATTATCTCTTTCTTTCTCCGAGAGATCGCACGTGCTTATCCCAGGCCCTCTTGAATTCAGACACAGTCTCTGTTTCCATCACCTCTTTCGGGAGCCTGTTCCACGCATCATGAATAAACCATAATAATTCTATGGGAACATATCCTTACAATCCTTTAACTAAAAATGCTAACTTTACAATCTATCATATAAAAATGTTTTCAACATTCTACAAAATTTCCAATAACTAACTTCTGTCCTTTTTGCATAGGTAAATCATTCCAAATAACAATAGCATCATATGTAAAAGAAGAGTTAAAAGGGGGAACTGCAATAAAAATGTATTACTCAATCTAGTAGATGAATAATGCAAGTGTGAAAAGAACAAAGTGAGATGAATGTAAGCCTCTGCCTGTATAATATGATGAATCGGACAAACTATATTTGCCTAAGTTTAGCCTCCTAAGTTTTAAGCTCCTATATTTAGGAAATATGTATTCCTAACTTAGGAGCCGATGCAGAAACTTGTGTTAGAGCTGTATAGTTTGTATAGAACACAGTTTCTAATTCAAGTTGAACAATTTTTGTTCCTCCATGTAGAAAACTAATGGCATGCAAATTACTGCTATATTACAAAGTGTGAACAGGCAAAAAACAAAACAAAAACAGCACACACCTTTTGCTGCGGAAGATCAAAGAAATGTCTCTCTTCCTGTTAGTGTGTGGGCATAAATTGGCAGGAATGGAGATTAAAAAAAAATTTTTTTTTTAAATCCTATTGCTGTGAAAAGAGTCACCTCCCTGCCTCTATCCTCTGCAATACTACCCAAAATATCAATGTAGTCTAGTGGATTCCTCCTCCTCCTCCTCATGATCTCTTCCCCTAACACCCCCCAAAAAATATCCCCAATATTTTGGTGATCTCAGACTCCCTCTCAGCATTCCCCCCCCCCCCCCTTTAAGCAGAGGCAGAAGCAATGCCCATTTGCTCCTGCCTCCACACTGCCATCTTGAAAAATGACAACACCTGAACCTGTATAGTGCATCCTGGAATGTACCATGCAGGGTTAGTCTGCCAAAGAAGGACATTTTTCTCTTATTTGGTAGTCTCTGGGCAGAGATTACCAAATAAGGGAAAAATTCCTTTATTTGACAGACTGACTTGTACAATGCAACCCAGGATGCATTGCATGGGGTCAGGTACTGGTTAAAGATAGGGGGAGGAGACTGGAGGGTCTTGAGGGATGATAGGATCCACTAGACTGAAAACAACAAACAAACTGCAGATGATGTACAAGATGCAGGCGTTGTTTATTAATAGAAAAAATGCAGTAACATATACAACCTTATAGCCAACCAAGGGACCCGACACGGTCCGTGTTTTGGATAACATGCCTTCCTCAGGGGTCCATGGTGGTTAAGGTATAAGACAAACCGCATAAAAGATATCAAACCAACGCCAATATTGAACGAATATGGTCAAGCGAATCCTGTGCTTCTTCAGGATCCACTAGACTACCAGGATTTTTTGTTTGTTTGTTTTTGAGTGTCAAGGGATATCCGAGGATCACTCTGGAGTTGGAGAGTGCAGGGTGGGAGGTTCCACTAGACCAACAAGGATTTTTGGAGGTTGTGTCAGGGAGAGGGAACAGGTCCCTTCTTTAGTTGACGATGGGAGATTGGGAAATTTTTAGGTTGTGGAGGTGACCCGAGGCAGTGTGAATTAGAGCTGCTAGCTGATCCACCCTAGTGTGACTGCTGCAGATGCTAACCCTTCAATGCCTCCTCTGACCTGGTGTTCTGCTTCCCATGCTGTACTCACCTTAAAGTTTTCTGCAGCAGTTCTTTGCACTGGGGAAGAATAGCTAATAGTACCATTATCATCTATTAAATGGGATGTACACTGGTATCTTACTCAGAGGTTTGCATAGGGTTAGCTTCTGTGCAAACCGTTTTTCTGCATTATATGCCCAGAAAATTGAACACAGATGTCATACCAATCACACACTTCCAACTGCACTAGCTTTCTGCATCTGCCAACTGGATCCAGATTTGCTGGACAGGGTTCATCCAGTTCTGATTTCCTAGGAAAAGCAAGACTATAAGTCCTACCATGCATTGGGGTAAACCCAGAACTGGATCAACCTGTCCTGCGAATCTGGATCCAGTTAGCTGTCTTACCCTTAGGTACCTCAAATTAGGCATTTAGCTGTTTGACTTTGGGCCAAGTAGCGATTTATGGCAGTTGAGCATTAAGTGCAAACTGCTTTTCAACAAGTTATGCTGCTCAGCCACTGTAGATAAAGAACTTTTTCATTGCATGTACAATACCGATAACAGGCAGCACTGTGCAAGTTGCACAAATACACAAACACATGTAAATTAATAAATTCAGTATATTCTCTCTCTGGGAATTTAACGTACTCTCCCTAGTGTTAACCAATATGTGACAGATTAATGCATATTGTATTTGTGTTATAATCCTTATCATCTATTAATAATTAACAACTATGGTAAATGTCTCTAGTTTAGCACAGTTCTGTAACCATGGCAACTGCCACAGGAATTCTTTCCTTTTTAAATGTATATGCTATACCGTCATTCATTTATTTTTTATTTTTATTGGGATTTAACTGTCTTTATGAAGAGATTCACCCAAGAAAGAGTTTTAGAATACCAGTCTGAATGAGTGCTATAGCAAATCTGTTAAAACAAACATCAGTCACCAAAAAGCCGGTGCTGTGTATCAAACTAAACTAGAGTAAACCACAAGTACTTTCCAGTGGCTCAGAGATCATTGTTTATAAAATTAAAAAAGGGAATGTGCAGCTACAAAATGTCTGCTTGACTTCCCCTGGAATTGGCCCTCTCTTTTCATGCTCATAATCACAAAAGGTATTTCATTTGAAGTTGTCAGAACATCCAGGTTTGCATTAGAGAAGGCCCTGGGTGGTCTAGGATCAATTAACTGGCAATTCAGTTTTCAATAACTGGTCATTCACTTTCTCTTGAGCAGCAGTTTGTCACATGTTCAGTCCCTGTGGTAGACTGTCTTCCTCCTCCATGGTGGTGCAAGTTTTCTTTTCAGTCAGAAATCCCACACAAGAGGGTAATGGGTTTCACCATGGAGGCTGTGAGAGTGTACTAATACTGCTTCTCCTCCAGAAAAGAACCAGGCCCATGGCCGTCTTATGTGTAGAAACATAGAAAATGATGACAGGACCAGATGGGCTATTCATTCTGTCCATTGACATCAACTACTAAGCTCTACAATCCCTTCATCTCCCTTAAAAAGCTGCTGTACTCTCCCTTAAAAAACGTATGTACTTACTTAATTGAGGAATGGACCAAGTACTATCAGTCCAACTCGGGGGGAAAGGTTTCTGATACTGTGTTTTGGGAAGCTGCAAAAGCTTACCTCCGGGGTTGTATTATAGCCTACACAGTCCGACAGCGGAAACAGAGGGATGCTGAACTGGTATCGCTTGCTAAACAATTGCGAGAAAGTAAATCTCATCACATACAGCAGAACACCACGGATGCCCGTCAGTCCTACCTTACTATGCTAAACGCATTGACACTATCCTGATGTAGGGCTCATTGAATTTAGATACCACAAAGGGCAGTGCAATACATTTTTGGTTAGAGGAGCCCCAACCCCCAAGCTCTCCAATTGCTGATATATATTCAAAGGGTTATGGCCTCAGTGGCTTACCTCATTCTGCTACCTTGCGATACCATCCTCACCACTACCATCTCCACTTGGGGACTGTTCCATGCATATACAATACCACTCTTTCTGTAAAGAAATATTTCCTTACATTACTCCTGGGTCAACCTCTTTCACGCTTAATTTATTTTGAGTAAAGGCCTGAATCTCATACATTTATCTTGTAGTTATTTGAATGGTTTTTTTTTTTGCCATATCTCCCCTATCTCAGCTTTCTTCCATGGTATACATGTATATCATTAACACTTGCTCCATATACTCTACAACAGTGGTCTCAAACTCAAACCCTTTGCAGGGCCACATTTTGGATTATTAGATACTTGGAGGGCCTCTGAAAAAAAAATGGTTAATGTCTTATTAAAGAAATGACAATTTTCCATGAGGTAAAACTCTTTATAGTTTATAAATCTTTCCTTTTGGCTAAGTCTTAATAATAATATTGTAATTTATAGCTAAAGAGACATATGATCAAGAAATGTTTTATTTTACTTTTGTGATTATGATAAACTTACCGAGGGCCTCAAAATAGTACCTGGCGGGCCGTATGTGGCCCCCGGGCCGCGAGTTTGAGACCACTGTTCTACAACAAAGACTGTTGAGCATTTTAGTAGCCACACTCTCTGTAATTGTCCTTATAGAGTGCTGTTCCAAAATATTAAACTTGACAGTAACTTAAAGCAGAGTATAGAACATTACTATGAGAACACTCGGAACTCTTAAACTAAGATCTTCTTTAATGCAGTAATCAAACAAGGAAAATAACTTACAGTTCAGATGTGCTGGACAAGAGTTATTGCCTTGCATCTTGGGAGTCTGTTCTCAACCTGCTTTCTCCCCATGCATGAGAGGCTGGAAGCTTCAGCAACACACTAAGTAATACTGTTTATACATTTTCACTGGTAAAATCTTGATGGAATCACAATGGACATGAAGTAGGGTTACCAGATATCCAGATTTACCTGGACATAACCTCTTTTTAGAGCAGTGTTCTTCAACCGCCGGTCCACGGACCAGTGCCGGTCCACAGAAATTTCCTGCCGGTCCACAGGGCCAGCAGGTGCATCAGACCCAAAACAGTGTTCTTCAACTGCCGGTACACAGTGCGATCGATGCGGCGTTATCTTCGAGCCAGGTCCCTCTTCCTAACTGACTTAGTGCACAAAGCCACGGGCAGTGGCTCCTACGGGCATCCTGCGCCTGAACCGGAAGCCTTCTCTCTGACGTTGCAACGTCAGAGAGAAGGCTTCCAGATGAGGCACAGGACGTGCAAGGTGCAATTAGTACTATTGTGGGGGTGGGATCTGGGGTGGAGATTGGATAGAGATGCACGGGATCTGGCCCATGACTTAGCCCAGTGTTCTTCAACCGCCGGTCCACAGAATAATTCTTTTATTTCTGCCGGTCCATAGGTGTAAAAAGGTTGAAAAACACTGTTTTAGAGGACTGTATGGATGTCTGGATGGATAGCAAAAAACCAGGCAGTTCATCGGGGCCACATCTGGGAGGGCATCTGATGTAAGTGACATAATTGTACTACATCTGTGCATACTCGGAGGCCCTTTAGAGATTCAGCCCCAAGTTCAGGGAAGGATAGAAGACAAGATTTGTATGGGGGTGGGGCTGGGGCGTAACATGGCAGGGCCACGTGTCTTCTTTTTATACTACTACAAATAGGGTAATCCTAACTTGAAGGGCCCATGCAACCCTAATATAGCATGGCAGTTTCAGTTTGCAGAGGAAACATACTCCAGACTAACAAACCCAATGGAAAGAGAAGGAGGGGCTACTTGCCCAACATGCTTAGGGAACAAGCCAATAGAAAGAGTCCCAAAGACACAGGAAGCTGTACATATGCTCAGAAAGAGTTTATTACAGGGAACTACAAGACTAGGGGACTTGTAGTCCTATCATATAACTCTATTTTCAGACAATCTAACAGTGCTTACCACATAAACACAAACAACAAACAGCCTGCCTGTTTTTATGTGACTGCACATATTTTAGGATGTGTAAGATAATAAATAAGGTCAGAAGTGTGTCAAAATGGCTGCCACACCCTTTGCCTTATAGTCACAAGATGGCTATCACAACCTCTAGTGGCAACAGAAAAATGAAACAGACTGTTTTGTCAGTATTGCCACTTGAAATTCTTAACTTGTTTTAACTAATTCCCAAATGAAGAGAGAGTATACTATGGTCAATAGTCCCTCCTGGTAGGTTAATTATCTTATCATTCTGCTGCACTGTGTGCTGGTTTCACACAAGCCAGGCACTATGTACCATCTGCTGTGAACCATGGAAGTCAACTTTGTAAAATGATTGGGGGTGCAAAATCCAATGGAAACGAGCCCTCCATGAACACAGTTAAGGAGTTTGCTCAATACTGGGGGTACTCAAGCACCCACAGAGCTGGTTCATATATGAACATCACACAGAAGCAAATAACCATTCATTTGAACTCAGCCATTCTGATTGTGGTGACAAAGAAAATTTCTCCCATAATTTTCTTCTGAAGCATCTTTTTTCAGGGTTTTGCATTACTTGAGTATAAAGCTTGGTACTTTAACATTTCTCCTTATGTTACTGGTTATAGGATGGTTCCACAGCTTTATTTAAAGCTGCCACTAAAGGTTTTAGTGAGGTGATCGAAGAATTACTGAAGTTCTCACCAGCACTAGGCATTCTGAAGGTAAGCAATAAGCATTTGTTCCACTGGTATTGCTAGAGCTTAATTTGTGAACAAAAAAGGAACGTAACTGTGGAATCAGGGCTGGATTAAGGCCAACTAATGCCCTAAGCACAGCCCAACAATGGTGCTCCTCGGCCCTACCATTGCAAAACTGACATGACATTAAGACGCAACAAGTGCTAAGCATCATTGTATTAATTTAATTATTTAAAATGTTCTTACTCGCTTACATCCTGCAGTTCTGAGTGAGTTACATAAAAACACTCATAATTTAAAACATATACTTCACAATAAATGACATAACAGACAAACAAAACACTATCTAATAACAGGTAGACTTAAAATCAGTTTCATATATTAAAACTATAATCATCAACATTGGGTCAACCTCTTCCTTCCTTTCCATTTGCATGAGTAGTATCGCTCAAACAATACTGTTTTAATCAATTTCCTGAAGCTTAATAAAGATGGAGCCCTCTTTACTTCAAGCAACAAGGCATTCCACAACAGAACGCCTTGCACTGCAATCATCGAATGACAATGACACCCGAATCTCACCTGCTTCAAGGATGGAACCTCCAAAAAAAGCTGCTCATCAGAGTGTAATGTTCGAATTGGCTGATATTGGTTAAAAAGATTGCTCATCATTACCGGCTGCTTAGTGAAACAAAACATCATATACGAGGGTATACTGAAATGAATGAGCAACAATTTTTAAAAATCAGAATTTTTTTTTTTTTTGTAAATTCTTTATTCATTTAATGTAGGAAAAACAAGTACTGTGGACCATCTTAATGTACAGACCTTTCTTTACATTTCAACATAGTCACCATTTCTCTGCACACATTTTCCCCATCGTTCTGCAAGCTTGAAAACTCCCTTGCAGTAGAACTCTGTTCCAGCTGCCTGAAGACACAGATGCACTGCTTTCTGGATGTCTTCCACTGTCTCGTAGTATTGGCCTCGCATCTGTTCCTTCACAAAACCAAAAAGATGGTAGTCAGAGGGTGCCAGGCCGGGACTGTAGGCAGGGTACGGAAAATCATCTTCATTTCGATATCTCTGAAGAAGGTCTTGAGTGATGTTTTTTCTCTGAACTTTGTGGTTTTTGGTCAACAAACATGGGACCAGTGAGCACAAACTTTTCGCTAGCCCAAGCTTTCAATCATTTCCTGCACTGCAGTGTGTCCTATTCCAAGTTTTGCTCTGATTTTGTTCACAGTGACAAGTCTGTCTTCTTTAATGATGTCATCAAGCTTTTCCTTGTTGCATTCCGTGCAGGCAGTGCAAGGGCAACTGCTACAAGGCCGATCTTGGATGCTGTATTTCCTTCTTTGAAATGTTTCACCCATCTCCTAACACTGCTAGTGCCCATGCACACATCTCCATACGCACGCTGAAGTCTTTGGAGAATTTCTGCAGCAGGGATTTCCTCTTTAACAAGGAATTCAATAACAGCACATTGACAAAATGAAACATCAGTGTAGGTCATTTTGTATCTATTGCCTGTAGTTATGTGATAAATGACATCATAATATCTCAAAGTGTAGTGCAAAGGCTGTACATTAAGATAATGTATTTGTTTTTCCTACATTAATAAATTCTGATTTTTTAAAAATTGTTGCTCATTGATTTCAGTATGACCCTGTATATTTATAATGATTAAAAAACACTGAAATTCATGTTGGATAATGGGTGTGGCAGACAGCAGTGAAAGAGGTAAGGGCATGATAGCTAGGGGGAAAAACCTCTGTGATGCACCCTTCCCTTAGTGCCCTAAGCATGTGCCTGTTTTGCTTAATGTTTAACCCAAGGCTGTGTGGAATGGTGGGGGGAGATGAACAAGTACGAGGGGCTGCTGAAAAGTTCTCAGCCCAACCAAGAAGAGAATGATGCGGAGCTATGAAACTTACAAGCTATTTGATACTTTTCTTGACACTTTTCATTTCATATTGAAACAAAAAGTGTCAAGAAAAGTGTGGAATAACTTGTAAGTCCCTCCCCTAAGCAAGCATCCAAGCCAGAATTTCACTCACACCTAAGAACAGTACCGGGCAGAGCTTTGGATTCTTGCCCAGAAATAGCTAATAAGGAAAAAAAACAACAACCCAATAACAAATTTTTAAATAGAATCAGGTTGGGCAGACTGGATGGCCATTCGGGTCTTTATTGCTGTCATCTACTATGTTACCTCTTCTCCCTTCCCCTTCTTAGTGAATCGCACCTAACTTGTAAGTCTCTCCCCTAAGCAAGCATCTGAGCCAGAATTTCACTCCACCTCTTCTCCCTTCCCCTTCTTTATGAATCACACCCAAGTCCCGCTCTGCCCACTTAGACATAAGGCACAATTAGGCATCCTGCTGTAGACGCGTTACTGGCACCCACTTTTTTAAAAACAAGTTTTTAATCAGTTTTAAACAACGTAGTCAATTACCACGCTGATTAAAGCCAGTTAAAAAATTAAGTTGGGCAGCAGTAGGGCTGAATATGGCCTAAATGCCAAAGTCCATTCTATACCTATGAACTTTTAGCATCATAGCACACTAAATGCACTTTAAGCTGCATTAAGGCCATAATGCTCCTCGATGAATTCTTTCCTTATGGCCCTATGCACTTTTCCCCACAGAACCAAGCTTTATTTCATTTAGATTTATGAAAATTTGCTCAACAATTTCAAACACAGTTATTAACGTGCAGAAAATTACATCATAGACCCCTTTAACAAAACTCTGAGCAAAGGCACAAAATATGGGATAAAATTTGTTTGTTATATTTTGCATTTTACTATAGACCATTGTCTGTACTTTTAAAATTCAATAAAAATTTTGAACTAAAAAAATAAAAAAAAATCTTTAGTACATATAGCTCTTGTAAGTTAGAAATCATGTACTTGAGAACAATATTTTGGAAAGTTTAATTTTGTTGTTTTTTTTCTCTGTATTCAATGTATCCGCCAAACCCATCTCTCTCATTCTTTTCTATTGGTGCGACATGTATCTCACGATTTACCAAATTTTCACCAGAACGGCTCTACTGCCCTCCATGCTGCAGTCCTCGGTGGCCATTCAAAATCCATCTCCCTTCTCTTAGATGCAGGAGCCGATCCCATGCTTCGGAACAAGGTAACCATTTGCCTCTTCCATTCCCTAACCATAGCTGCAAATCACATTAGCCTCAGGATGTTCGTACTGTGAAATAGTTTATCGAGGCAGGCAGAGCAGTACTTGATCATATCAAAGTTTTATTTAATATCCAAAGCAATAGTAGTGAATGAAATTCTTCTACCCAGCTGTTAACCAGGGGATATAATGGGCAGCATCATGCTTGTTAGAATTTACAGCTGAAGCACCCATTTTATATATTTTCTTTAAATTCCACCAAAAAAAGGAGAGTTTGCATAATAAGTTCCCTCTTCTGGCATGAGAGGTTCTCAGCTTCAGATCAGACTAGGAAGCTACTCACACTAACAGGCACTTAAAGGGATGGGGGAGAACAGGAATCTGTTAGGGCTGCAGCTTTATTCTATGTACATAACTTCAGTCAGTGCAACCAATTATCATTTATAGGGCCAGATTCACTAAACGCACCGATCGTGTCCCGACCAGTTTGCGATCGTTCCCGACCCGATTCACTAACCTTGCGCCCGATCATTCTCCCACCGATCCGCCCATGCAAATGAGAGAAATGGCATGCTAAGTAGGAAGTCATTGATTCATTGAACAGAACACCGATTGGGTTTGCCGATCCAAAATGAAGCGACTGCTGAGGACCAGTCAACTCTCCTGCTCTCTGCCACACTGAAATCCCAGTATCAAGGTTACAAAACAACTGTCAAAATAAAAATAAAACAGTACATTACTCCCCATATATTCTGCAAAAAGCGCTGTGCGAGCCCGTGGTTTTAACCCGCAGGTTAAAAGCGTGTTCTGTTCTATAATCTGGCTGCAGCGTGTTCTGTTCCATTAAATTGAAATGTCCACTCAAGTAAACTGCAGCCACCCCTCCCCCTTTGTTTTGACCTCGCTTGTGTGGAGAGCAAGCGCATGCGTGGATTGCACCTACAACCAACCAGGCTGGTCTGCCCATGCGTCGCGATCGCTCTGCAGCAATCCATGATATTGCGGTGGGGCATGCGTCCGATCAGATAATTTGCATGAGGACTCTGTAGTGAATCGGTCGCCCGGCAGAACTTGGCCACAAATCGCCCAACAATGATCCAGACTGGTTAGTTTAGTGAATCTAGGCCATAGTCCTTAACCATTTTTATTTATTTAATAGTTTGGTATATTACTTTACATAAAAATTACATCAGAGCAGTTTACAAAAACAGGACAATGAAAAACCAGCAGATCAAAAAAATAACAAATGAACTAGGTCAGGGGTAGGCAATTCCGGTTGAGAGCCGCAGCCAGGTCAGGTTGTCAGGATATCCATAATGAATATGTTTGAGATGGATTTGCATGCACTGCCTCCTTGAGATGCAAATTTATGTCATGCATATTTATTGTGGATATCCAGAAAACCTGAACTGGCTCTGTCTCTCGAGGACCGGAATTGCCTACCCCTAAACTAGGTCATTCCTGGCTCAGCCCTCCTACCACTCTATAGCCATTCTAAACTGCTATGTCCTTTCAGGCAGTGGGGTCATCCTTCCATGTGTCCACTCCAGGTCCTAGTCTGTAGATTGTCTTGTAAATACTAAATACCCTCCCTCTTGTTACAGGAAAATGAACTGGCAGTAGAAATGACACAGAATGAGCGCATTCGCAGGCTTCTGCGGCCAAGAGGGATGTGCAAAAAGAGTTAACATTGCCATCACCACTAAACCCTCTTCCCCATCCTGCACTTGATGGCTTCAAGAACAGTTTTGCCCTATCTAAAAGCTGCAAGTCTGGCACTCAGCTAGCTGTTATGTGGTTTTACTTCCTCTCAGAATATTCTGCATTATAAAGAGAAAATCCAAGTGTTGCTTAGCGGGGAGAATACATCACGTTTGTGAAAACACCATCCTTTGATGGAGAACCATAGCCATAAGTACGTACTGCTGAAACAAAAGATAGATGAGTTTCTAAAGCGCCTCCACTTACAACAACTATATAATGTACTGCGCCAGAAGAAAATAAGCGTGCGTGCATATGTGAACAGAAGCATGAGTGATTCTCAAAGCTCTGTGACAATATAAATGACAAAGACATTGCTTCATGCTGGAAATAAATATCCTTCTGCCTCTGTGACTTAGAATGGCATTTTGATCTGACTAAAGAGATGCTATAAGCCAGCTATACTAAAGGGGAGGCAGGAGTTATCAACATGGGTACCATTAGGAGACGTGCTATTTTACTGTTAATCCTAGTTTTCTTTTTTTTTTTTTGTTTGAAATCATTTTTATTAGTCAGAAAATATGAACATACAGAACAAGAAACCAGATCAAAGGCAGAAGGGATAAACAAGGTACAATACTAACTGGCTAATAAGATAGAGGCCGAAGCCATACGCTCCCCCTCCAAGGTGATTCCATGGTAGTTTAAGAACACAAGACATCTGCCTCCAGCTGCTGATGTAACTCCCTGAGCAAGCTCAGTTCATGAACAAACAGAGCATGCTAGGGGGGGGGGGCTAGGGAAAATGGCACCCAGCATCCACTCTCCCCCAGCAATGAGAGATGTCTTAACTACACACCCCTCCCCCGGTACCTCTTAAATCCTTCTATTCTTTGCTGTCAATGGGCAGGAACTTCTACACATTGCTCACGCCACCTTGAGCCTTCCCTATGACAAAATTTCTTGGTCTTGCAGACAGGAAGTTACATCAGAGGGAGGGCTCGGGGCTGGTGTGAGCAGCAGGTAGGAGTCCCTGCTCACTGCCAATGAAGAATAGAAAGATTTAAGAGGTACTGGGTTGGGGGAGTACAGTTAAGAGATCCCCATCATTAGAGGGAGAGAAGAGATTCTGAGAGTTTTTAGCTGGCAGAGCTTGGGGATGCCAGCCACATCACTGCTGTGCTGTGGCAGTCCGCCCCCACCCCTTTACTAGCCACTGAATACTAGCACCTAACACGTGTGTACTTATCTATAAAAGTGCTAGTTGCACCTGGGTGTATTCTACAACACTGGAGAAGAAGCCAAAGAGAGGCCTCAATGACGATGGGAGCACACACACCAAAGGAGTCATGAGGATAAGATGTCAACTGATCAGCCATGGTGTATTGTTCAGGAGTCACTTTATTGATAAATATGCTATATATATATACACTAGTCTTTAAGCCCGTTACATTAACGGTGCTAGAATATGTGTGTGTGTCTGTATTTATTTATTTCTCTCTCTTTCCTTAGCCTGTGTCTGTATTTCTTTCTTTCTGTCTTTCTTTTTTCTCGGCTGTCCACCACCACCCCTTGCCTGCTCCCCCTGTCCATTCTCCTTCCTTTTCTTCCCCTGTGTCCACCACCACCCCTTCACTGGTCCCCTTATCCAGCAGCAGCCCTTCTCCTTTGTTTTAACTCCCCCCCTGTCCAGTAGCACCTCTTTCCAGCAGGAGGCCTCTCTTCCTTTTTCTGCCACCTTCCTGTCCAGCAGTAGCCTTTGTCCCTTACTTTAACTCCCCCCTATCCAGTAGTACTTTTCCCTTCCCTGCTTCCCCCTGTCCAAGATACTATCTGTCCCCAACCAATCACAATCCCCTACCCCTAAAGCAAAGCAAGTTAATTTCTTGTAGCCAAGAAATCACAGCCCCTCCCCCCAAAGGAAAACAAGATCGTTCTTGTCCCCAACAAATCACACCTCTTCCCCCACAATGGAAAGCAAGATTGCTCCTGGGCCCCTTCCCCAGCACACCCACCCCTGGCCTTTATCTAATCAATGCACGATAGTTCACAGCTTCCCCAGCACATACCCTTCACCCAAAACAAACCGCAAGTATTTTTCCTGCCCAGCAAACTAAATCGGCAGTTAGTTTTGCTTACGTCGGTTGCTAGGGCTGCGAATACATATTCTTCAATGTCGGTGCAAGGGAAAGAATCTGCCAAGTGTCCCTTACTTTCGGAGGCAGCTGGGGCAGAGCTCGCTGTAGGCTCCTTTTGTAAGTGGAGATGCCGAGCTGAAGGGAAAGCCAGCAGCTACTGCAGCGCGAGTATTCTTTTCACAGGGAGGCTGTTATTGGTGACACGTTACAGGTTTCGGCGCTTCCCTTCCCGCCCCTTGAGGTGTCACCTCGGCTCCTCTCTCGATCCCCCGCCAGCGTCGGAAGCCTTCTCCGATGCTGGTGCGGCTCCTGAGAGGAGCCGACAGGAGAGCAACTCCGCCCCCAACAGGCCTTGCTGAGCCGTTCTTCAAACCTGTAAAACTGCTATCTTTCCTGCTCAGCCCTTCTTCGGCTCCAGCCACCGCAAGGGAAAGAATTGGCCGAAGTAGGAGACCAACTCCGCCCCCTAACAGCCCCTGCTGAACAGTCCGCTGCCTCCACTCTGCCTGCCTGGCTTAAGTCTCCCAGTTCAAATTCCATCGTGATCTGTACAGTTTACTTGATTGCATTATAAAGGCTCTTACCCAATTAGCCATCGCTAAGCCCTTCCGCTGGAATTTGTCCAGTTACTAGTCTCTGCCCATTGCTAAGGCCCTTTCTGACCAAAAAAAAACCCCAAAAAAACCATGAAGCCACCCCTTTGGGTCCTTATACTCCTGCTCTGCTCATCTCTCAACACCTCCCTCTGCCTGAACCCTCCCTCTCCCAACCTGCTCGACTCCTCAAATAGTCACAATTCTGGCCCTGGCACCAGAATCCCCACCCTGACGCGCCCCAGGAATCACTCCACCAGAAAAAACCCCCGCAAAGTCAATCCCACCTCTCTAAAGCCTGTCCCCCATGCTAACCTCCCCTGCCATGCCTCTAACTCTCTCACCCCTGTCCCGACCCTTTACTGCAAACGCCAGATCCGCATGCAATAAAATTCAAATTCTGAAGGACCTCCTTGAGGACCTCGATCCTGGATTCCTGTGCATCACAGAATCATGGATCTCAAAAGACGACCTCTTCACACAAAACGAACTCTGCACCCATGGCTACCAAGGCCTCTTTTCACCCAGAATCAACCGCAAAGGAGTGGCCTGGCACTCCTCTACAAATCCTTCTTTGATGTCCAGCTCCTCGAGAGAGGCACCCACGCTTCATTAGAATATATGCTAGCCTCAATCAATGATGAGCTCCGTCCTCACCCACTGGGCATCCTGTTACTATACCGTCCACCTATCCCTTGGTCCAGTCCTCTAACCTTGTCTTCGAGACCATAACTAATGCCTTTCTCAAATTCCAAAGATTACTAATCATCGGAGGACGTTAATCTCCACCTTGACGACTCCACCAGCAAGGACACGATAGAATTCAATGACTTCTCATCTCCCTAGGTTTCTCCCCCCCCCAATCCGCTCCTACCCATGAAAAAGGGCACACCCTAGACCTCATCCAGTTCCTCGACCTCACCGCTTATAAAACATCTGCCGAAGACACCCGTTGGGAACACATCCCGTGGTCAGACCATCTCCTAGGGGCCTTCTGCCTCCCCATCTTCATGTCTCATCTCGGATCCCCACCCCGATCCCCCAATTCTATTACCTTCCGGAAAAAAAATTTTGAGCGATCTGTTCTGGACCAAATTCCTCAACCTCCTCCCCTCCATTCCCAAGCTTGCAGACTCTGAAAAACAATGGCACAACTGGATCGCCCTTTCCAAGTCCACCTACCACTCTCTTGCCCCCCAAACCACTAAATCCATCACCTATCCCCATAAAGCCCCTTGGTACCTTCCACTCCATAGAGACCTGAAACAAAAATGTCGAGCCTTAGAGCGAAAATGGAAAAAATCCAAATCCTCATCTGACAGACAGGCCTGGAGAGTCAATATCAAACTCTACAACTCAATATTAAAAAAAGCAAGGAAGAACTTCTATGGAGACAAGATCTCCAAATCCAAAAACCAGAATGGCACATTGTTCAACATTTGGCGCTCCCTAACCACTAAAAATGACTCCACCCTTCTTCCCTCATCTCCTTCAGCCGAGGTCCTAGCAAAATTCTTCAATGATAAGATCTCTACCTTAAGGCGCTCCTTCCCGCCCGCAATCTCCTACAATTCTCTGGTGCCACCCCGAACCCAACCCCACCCTAGCTGCTCTCAACCCCATCCCTGCCGACAGATCCTGGACTGTCTTCGAGCTCATATCTGATTCTCAGACCCTTAAACTCTGCCTCAAGTTAAAAATCATGCAACTGCATCCTGGACCCATTTCCCTCCTACCTATTTGAGAAAATCCCTGCACAGGCCATCACATCTCTTACCAAACTCATAAATTCTGCCCTATTATCAGCCTATTCTCCACTGAAATGGGACACATCGCATTGACCCCTTTACTGAAAAAAGCTGACCTAGACCCCTCCATACCATCCAACTACCATCCAATAGCAAATATCCCTCTCCTCACCAAACTGCTCGAGTCTATCATATCTACCCCAGCTCTCTTCCTACTTAGAAAGATTCTCCATCCTCTTACCTTACCAATATGGCTTCAGACCCAACTTCTGCACTGAATCCCTATTGGCCTCTCTAATTTCTAAGGTTCAGCAACTGCATTCTCGTAACAAGTTTGCTGTCCTTCTACAATTCGACCTCTCCGCAGCTTTTGACGTTGTCCACCACGACATTCTAATTTTCCAACTCTCCGAGATAGGCATTAGCTCCATAGTTCTTGATTGGTTCTCCAAATTCTTGCGCTCCCGCTCTTACATGGTTAACATGAGCGGCACCTCATCCTCACCCCTGGACCCCGACTTGTGGTGTTCCACAAGGCTCACCCCCTCTCCCCAATCCTCTTTAACATTACATGTCCTCCCTGAAACTACTCCAACTATCCCCCCTTGAAAACTCTTACACTTACGCTGATGACATCCTCGTCCTCCTTGAGACCGACTCGAACCTCACTAACCTCTCCACGAACATATCCTCATGCATAAAGAACCTCCAATCCTGGGCATCACAATGCATATGAAACTAAACGAGTCCAAAACAAAACTCCTTTGGCTCGGCCCAAAATTAGACCATCTACCTTCCTCCATCCCATTGTCCTCCGGCCCCCCATTACAGCTCGAGTTCTCAAGCAAAGTTCTGGGTGTCACCTTAGACTCTTCTCTATCCTTCAACGAACATCTCCAATCCCTGGTGAAGAAATGCTTCTTCAGCCTTCACATGCTAAGGAAAGTCAGACCCTATTTTCACCAAAAACACTTCGCAGTCCTAGTACAATCCATCATCCTCTCCAGATTGGATTATTGCAATTCTATCTACCTCAGCCTAACCAAGAAAAGCCTCCACAGACTTCAGCGGATTCAGAACGCTGCAGCTAAGCTTGTTTTCGCGAAAAGCAAATTTGATCACGTCTCACCACTCCTGTCTAAGCTCCATTGGCTCCCAGTAATCCCCAGGATCCACTTCAAATGTGCGTGTCTGGCCTACAAGATCCTACATGGCATCCTTCCTGCCATTATCCCTCTATCCTGGAACTCCCCAACCCCTACTTCCTCCAGATCCTCCCAAATTTTAAACTATCCTTCCCTTCCATAAAAGGTATTTCCCATGTAGGCAAACTTGGGTCATCCCTCCCCTTTAGAATCACTGAGATCTGGAATAACCTCACCTCCCCTCTCCGAACCTCAAGCTCCCTCCAACTCTTCCGCAAACACCTAAAAACCTGGCTATTCTCAAAACTGTAACACTTCCCCCCTCTTAGGCCTCTCACCTTCCCCTTTACACCTAACTCTTTAATCTCTCCACTGTAGTTCCTCTCTCATCCTTCTTCCTGTAAACCGTGCCGAGCTCCGCATTCGTGGAGATGGTGCGGTATATAAACCCAAGGTTTAGTTTAGTTTAGTTTAGAGAGCAGGATGTCCAGCGCTGGGATCCATGGTGGCTCCGTGCTTAGCCGCGGCGGCCTGCAGCTGCTGACAGCCGCCGGGGCTATTAGGCTTCCACTTCTGACTTTTGCCGGTCTGGTCTGGCCTGCTCGCCTTGCCGTATTTTTTTTTTTAGTTGAAACACGCGGTGGTGGCTCCTCTCATGATCTCCACCTGCGTCGGAAGTCCGACGCAGGCGGGGATCGTGAGAGTAGCCACCGTTGCGTCTTTCAACTAAAAAATGCAATACGGCAGGGAGCAGGCCAGACCGTAAGCCACGCATGCGCACTTCCTATGGGTCGCTACAGCTCACGGAAAACCGGCGCATGCATAGGAAGTGCGCATGCGCGGCTTACCGTTTTATTATATTAGATATATAGCATATTTATCAATAAATATATATATATATATATATATTTATTTATTTATTTTTAATTATTCAATGCAAAAGTTTACTGAATATATTCTCAGCCATTATATGCAATGATTGGTCGATGAGACTACAACTTTGAGACAAATATCTCAAAAATCTCCTGGTCTCTGAGCATATATTGAAATATGGTGCGAGATAAGACCTTTCGACATTGGGTTGTGGAAAATGTTATAATTTTTTGAGAGAAAGGGTTTAGTGATTGGTGTGTTTTTCATAATTTTTCCCCTCTGATTTCTAAATAATTACTCTTATTGACTTGTGACTCAGTTTATAAAAGAGGGGCTTAAGTCTTATTTGTGCAACTCTAAATTAATGCCAAATTAGTGGTTGTTAACACAATTATAATTGGTAGTTCTCACCAACTGAAGGGCTTGTTTCCCAAACCAAGTAAGTCCATATTAGTTGGACTTGAGAGTTTTGGAAATAATCTTGGCCAAGTTAGTACCCATTAATTATGTTACTTGCATAAATAGCCCTAATAACTGCTCACCCAATTGCACATTTAGGTTTAGGCATCATTTATAGACTTTGGGGTAAATGCATACTTGCATATGTTCACTACCTCAGGGCAATTTCTTAGGATCCTACATATGCAGGTAGAAAGCTGTTCCACACACATGTATTGCTGAAAACAATTACCCTGCTAGAGGGCCACATCCAACAAGAAGACACAGACCCACAGGAACAATGCAAACAAGGCAAACAGCTCATTGCCCAGACTGTTTCCCTTGTTTAAAAAAAATTCTAACACAAATCCTTCAGAAACTGTGAGTAAAAGGAACCTAAGTATCTTTACACTGGCTCGTATGCACAGATTTTATGAAGTCCACCCACGCTCCGTCCTAAGTCATCAATTTGCAGAGTAGGGGGGTGGACCAATAACCATCTAAAACAATCAAAGAGAGGGGACGCTAGAGATAAAGAATAAAAACAATTTATTAATATATAGATTCATCAATAATAATAGTACAAATAAAGGTACAGTAGACTCTTAGTTAACCAGCACCCATGAGGATTGGTAGATGCTGGATAAATGTAGTTTCCGGTTGCTTGAGAGTTACTATTAAAAATAGGCCTAACTACCATATATACAGTACTCAAATATAAAGAGATTTTGGGCCCAAAAAATGAGCCAAAATAGGGGTCTCGATTTTTATCCCTCATGAGATTCTCAGAGGGCAGGAGCCAAAAGCCTTGAGCATGTGTAGATGCTCAAGGCATTGCAGTGGCCCTGCGTAGAACATGCCGGTCAGTGGGGGGAGGAGGTGGAGAGCAGAGCCAATCATCTTGGGCACGAAAGGAAGAAGAGCAGTGCCAGTGGCCTGGGGGGGGAGGGCAGCTTGCAGTGAAGGATAGTGGAAGGAGTGGCTTGCTACCAGAGTTGAAGAGTTGTAATACCTGCAAAAGATTGGCGATTCATTTTCGCAGGTGACACCCATGAGTGGAATGCTTCAGTTTGGCACCCCAGAAGGTATTTTGAAATCATATTTTGTAGGCTATTCCTTCTCTGGAAAGTCCCATTTATACATTTTTGAATCAGATCAATACTCCTGCCTCATTCAAGTATGGGGGATTCTGGGAGCTTGGAAAGGTCATGGATTAGGTGCCACTAGATACCTGAGAGGGTTTTTTAAGTCAGGGCAGGGCATGTTGGAGTGGGGGAAAAGGAGGGGGCCGCTAGGGATTTTTGTGTTGATACTGAGGGTAGTGAAGGACAGATGGGGAGAGAGAGAAGCACTAAAAGGGTAAAGAGGATGGGAAAGGGGACCAAGGAAAAGGGTGAAAAGTAGGAGGGCTGTGGTGGGGTTATGTGTCCCTTTGTCTTCACCAATATGGTAAACACTAGGATGAACCATAAGGTAGTTTAATGGTGGGAAATAGGGAGGTTAGGATCTAGTTGGGTCAAAGGAGGGAGGGATAGAAGCCACAAGACTACCAGGAATAAGGACTGACACACATAGCTGGGTTGAGGTGCCTGTGGCTTTTGTGTTATTTCTGTTAGCGTCCTGTCAATGCATGAGCAATCACTGCTCACGTACTGACAGAAAGTTTTACAATAAGCCCAGTGGTGTACCTGGCTTGCTGGCTACCTGGGTTGGAGCAGCCTCCTCCTCCAGGAAGCAGGAGCATGTGTGGAGTGGTCTTGGGCTGCAGACAGCATGCATGCAGCCATCGGCTCTGCTAGGTCTCTATCCTGAAACAGAAAGTTGACATCAGAAGGGGAGAAGGCCAGCAGAGTCAACAGCCATGCTCATGTGGACTGTAGTCTGCAACTGCTCCATCACCCCTAAAACTCCCTGCACCCAGGGCGGACAACTCTCATCACTCTACTCTTGATACACTAGAATAATCACAGATTACTGCCATGTTTTTAACATGGCAATAATTTGTATGCTCAAACATAGCATGCCGGTGGACCTTTTTGGTTTTTGTTTTAATTTCATCATAGAACTGGCATGCTGAGCAGGTTCTCTACTGCAAGCTTCTCTGCATTGGTCCCCGAGATCAGCTTTTGGTCTTCTGTATATTTCTCTGCATCTGTGCCTAATACAGAGCTGCCAAGTTACCCATTCCAATAGGGAAACTTTTTGTCCAGCCCTGGTTTTTAACTTACATCCCAAAGCAGTGCAATATTTGTAGTCCATTATTCTGGAATTTGTTGCCAGTCAAACAAGATGCTAGGAATTATTTTAAAAGGGATGGTTAACAAGACTAAGAATGTTATAATGCTTCTGCATCGCTCCATGGTTTAACCTCACCTGGAGTACTGCGTTCAATTTTGGTCTCAAGAAAGATATAGCGGCACTAGAAAAGGTTCAAAGAAGAGCAACCAAGATGATAAAGGGGATGGAACTCTTTGGCTTCGAAAATAAATGGCTGAGAGGAGATATGACTGAAGTCTACAAAATCCTGAGTGGATCGATTTTTCACTCAATGAAGTTACAGGTAAATACTTTTAAAACCAATCGGAGGAAATATTTTTTCACTCAGAATAGTTAAGCTCTGGAATGCATTGCCAGAGGTTGTGATAAAAGCGGATAGCGTAGCTGGTTTTAAGAAAGGTTTGGACAATTTCCTGGAGGAAAAGTCCATAGTCTGTTATTGAGACAGACATGCTTGTCTTGGATCAGTGGCATGGAATGTTGCTACTCCTTGGGTTTTGGCCAGGTACTAGGGAAATGGATTGGCTACTAAGCTTGATTGGTCTGACCCAGTAAGGCTATTCTTATGGATAATTTTCTAAAAGAGAAGTCCAAAGGTCATTATTGGCTTAGGGAAATCCACTGTTTATTCCTAGAATAAGCAGCATAAAATCAGTTTACTACTTGGGATCCAGCTAAGTATTTAGGACCTGGGACTGTTGGAAACAGGATGTTGGGTTTGATAGACCTTCTGTCTGTCGCAGTATGACAATTCTTATGTTCTTATTCTATCCATGGAAAATCAGTGCTGCAGAATGATGGTGGCAGAAATCCAGGACCGGCCAAAGCGTCTCCCTCCTGGAACGGGTAACTTGGCAGCTCTGCCAATAGCATGGGTTTAAATGTTTGCGCAAGGCTCTGCACATAGCTAACACTAGCGCACAGTACGTGTGCAAAACTCTTTTTTTTGTTGTTGTTTGTTTGCATTTTATAGCCTCAAAATTGTATACTAAATTGAGACTCTGGTGCAAAAAGCCAAATGCACTTTACAGGTCCGTAAGATCAGATCAGATCACCTTGTTCTTCTGACGGAGAACGTCCTTGATGTCACACCACTTTAATCAACGACATAATCCGCCTTTTCAGCCAAGTACGTTTATAAAGTCCTCAGCATTTTCTCGGTACAGAAGCAGTACTACGGTTCCAAAAACGAGGGCTGAAGTAAATAACAAGCCTACTGCACTCCAAAGATTTCCGGTTAACACTCTAAACGTCTCCGAGCAACTTCCAATCCTATCAACATCCCGTCTAAATCCCGCAGCAGCTTTCTGCCTGCAGGTTGACCTTCACACCAGTGGGAGCGCCCGAGCAGCCCTTCCACCCCTCATACGCCAACTCGCCCTAGGTGGCGTGAGCTTTAGCACCGCCCACCGGAAGAAGGAAGCGGTAGAAACCAAACAGAGGGCAGGGTTAGGCGGCGGGGAGCGGGCGTGGCCGGCTGGCGTAGGGAGAGGAGTCGGAAAGAGAGAGGCGGGGCCTTTCTGTAAACGAGTGTTTTGATTGGCTGAGGGTCGAGAGCTTGTAGATAGTGGCCTTACTCCGGCAGATAATTTGCACGCGCGGTTCTTTAGCTCTTCTGCGATTCGGCCATGAAACTGTGCGGTGGCCGGTTCTTGTCCGTGTTTGGGGCGGCTTTCCTGTCCACTTTGTTATCCATAGAGGTGAGTGTGTTAATTTTTGTTATTATCGTCGCATTTAGTTATCTTGCTTGTGCATCTTAGGCTGCAGCTTGTGACCGTGGCCGGCGCTTGGAGGTCCGCTGCTTTCCCGTACTTGCTCTTTTCCCCGTGCTCTTGTCTCGCCGAGTCGCCGTTTCCGGTCCGGGGATGCCATGTGGAATCAGGACAGGTGCTGACATATTTATAGGCTCCGTTCTAAAGCGGCGGTAGGTAACTGCGGGATGAAGCCTTTCACAATTAGGGACTGTACATGTCATAGGATTTATGGTTTTCCTGGTTTATAGAATTCGGTCATCTTTTACAAAAAAGGCTCATTCGGAGGTCTTTAAATGTTTACTCGTTATTTATAAAGTACCGATTACTTAATTGAAAGAACAGATTAATTGTCCACTCCTGTCTGTTTTCTGAAAGCCCGCTGTTTAGTTTTATCAACCTTCTATTGGAACTCCTCTAGCTGACGCACATCAAAGGACGTCAATGTAAAATGTTAAAAAGTAGCAGCTATGTAGAGAGAGCAAAGCTAGACGTCTCCGTTGCACTCCAGCAGTGCAGTTTACACTGGCTTCGAAGGAGTCCATGCTACTATATTATTATTACTTGCTCGCAGCTCTTTGCACCCCCCCCCCCCCACACACACACACACACACAACTGTCTCGTGATTTTTTGGATGGCATTCACTATGCAACCTGAGAGCTAGACGCACTAAAAACGGTCGTTAAGACCATGCGGGTCACTGTAGGCTGATTTTTGGGGGAGCTGACTTATAAACAGCGATCAGTATTCAAATGGCTTGCCATGCAAATGAGTTTTGTGGAGGGCAGCCCTAAACTACTTAATTGCTCCTTTAGAAACTGACTTTCACACATGTACA
The DNA here is from genome assembly GCF_902459505.1 of Geotrypetes seraphini. Lineage (NCBI taxonomy): Eukaryota > Metazoa > Chordata > Amphibia > Gymnophiona > Dermophiidae > Geotrypetes > Geotrypetes seraphini. Next base: position 140,003,301 of record NC_047085.1, read on the forward strand.
GAGATGTTTTGTGGAAGCCCGAACAGCTGAGCAGCAGGGGAAGCCCCAAAGCAGCCTCCTGATACTCTGCTGTTTGGGGCTTTTTTCATTTTTTTAATGGCACAGATGTGCTTGTGTTACACAATATCTGCTCCATTAAAAAAAAAAAGATGAGTTGAGCTGCTCCCCCCCCCCCCAATCCATGGACCCCTTCCTGACAACCCCAGAAGAAAACTAAAGAGAGGCAGGAGGGATGCCCACACGTGAACACTCCCATTGAAATAACACCACCCTTCCAGGATGCACTGGGAAGGGGAAGGCCCACCATTTTGGAGTAACAGACCTGCGGGCAGCAGGGATTGGTCCTGATGCGCAAAAGGTTTCTGTGAGAGTAAGGCTTGTTCATGCAGTTTGATTTGCATGGAAACTCTCCTCCCAATGTTTAAAAGGGCTCTCCATGGCTGCTACTGATCCTCGTAGCAGCCACCAAGAACCCTATGCAAATGCATTACAAGGAGCTCATGAGTATTCTATGAGCTCTCCTTGTGATGCATTAAAGACACCCCCCCCCTTTTACTATCGTAATTTTCCCGCAGCTCTGTACTCGCAAAACACACACACACAATACGTGTTTCCCCGAAAATAAGACAGTGTCATATTAATTTTGGGCCCAAAAAACATACTTGTGGTAGGTCTTATTTTTTTCATGTACAATGATCATCTCTCCCTTCCTCTCCTCCATACCAGTTATTCCTCTTTCCTTTCTCTGCCCTCTCACCCATCCCCTTATGCCTTCCCTCTGCAGCATCTTTCTATCTTTTCCTTCCTTCCCCCTGGGCAGCAGAACCCTTAAAACTGTGCGCAGCATCTTTCCCATCCTCTCTCCCGCCCCATTGCTCGTGCAGCAAAACCCTTGCCCAGCTTCTATCCCTCCCTTCCATGCAGCTGCAGCAGAACCCTTGAGCAGCCCCCACCGTGCAACTGAACCCCCGCTGACCATCCCATCTTTCCATCTCTCCCTCCCAACTGAATCCCGCCGACCATGAATCCTACATACCTCCCTCCACAGAGCAGCATCAGCAGCACTCTAAACAAGCTGCTTTGCGGCCTTTTCCCTCTGGGGCCTTCTGTGCGCTGCATTGCTGTTGGCATCATCAGTGATGCAGCAGAGGGAATGCCCCGGCGGGAAAAGGCCATGAAGCAGCCTATTTAGAGTGCTGCTGATCCTGCTCTGTGGAGGGAGGTAGTTTGTCGGAGGGTTGGCGAGGTTTGGACAGGAGGGAGAGATGGAAGAGTCAGTGGGGGTTCAGCTGCATGGTGGAGTTAAGGGGTGGGGAAGCGCTGCTGCCGGCGGATCCAGGGACTAAGGCTTATTTTGGGGGTAGGGCTTAGATTAAGACCTACCCCAAAAATCATGCCAGGGCTTATTTTCAGGGTAGGTCTTATTTTTTGGGAAGCACAGTAGCTGTACACTCCCCAAAAGGGGGGAAAAAACCCCATGCTTGCAGCATCTATTCTCCCCCTCTGTCCAACTGATGGCAGCTCCAGAGCCATGATCAGCTGGGCAGATGGAAGGAGAGCTGCAGCTGCAGGCAAGATTGTTATACGATGAGAATGATAACTTTCAGAGTCCAGGTCCACTTGCAAGTGGACCTGGACTCTGAAAGTTAGTTATGGGGGGGTCACCATCTAAGGCTGAGGTCCAGATTCTCAAAACTCACCATGCATTTAACGATGGACACTAAATCAGCCCTAATAGGTTTAGTGTCCAAGTATTTTACCTGCTGATTCTCGGAATGGCTCAATGTGGTCTTTACTGTGCTTCCTAGCAGCCTCTGAGTGTACTATGAAAATGTATGGTAGTACAACGAGGTTAATTAATATTTAAATGAGCAGTCCTGGCAATTCTCTAAACATTTTGTCCACTTTTTACGGGCAAAGTTTTCGGCAGAGTCTGGTCTGTTGTAGTCTTTCCTGTCTGTGCCCGAGCGTTGATTTGGCTCAGGCACGGACAGGAATGTTAAGGCTTGACAATTCAGACCCTATCACAAAAAAATCCCCTCCTGCCCACAAATTAAAAAAAAAAAAAAATAAAGGCCAGCCCCTGATTCCTCCCTCCCCTGATGCCCCCCCATCCCCAGTACTTAAAAAAAATAACTGCAGGAGGAATGCCCACTCCTTCCTGCTACAGGGGTCCTCCACCCCTCTGTACTTTTAAATTGAAGGACAGAAGGAGGGATGCCCACTTCCTCCTGCCTCCAGGCCCGCCTCCTCAAAAGGTGGGCTTTCCCCTAAGGCAAGGGTAGTCAATTCAGGTCCTCGAGAGCCGGAGCCAAGTCAGGTTTTCAGGATATCCACAATAAATATGCATGACATAGATTTTTCATCTCAAGGAGGCAGTGGCTATAGTTCAGTCAATGATCTGAAATAATGTCAAAAGGTAGCATTACAAAACATAGAATTACATTTTTACAAATTGGCATTTAACAACATAAGGTAACATGCTTTTCAGCTACAGTGACAAAATAACGGTCGGGATTTAGGAAGTTGGTTGAAAGTGACCACATCTGCCCTTCTCCAGTTCTCTGGTACCACTCCTGATTCTAAGAAGCATTGGAAAGGTCTGCTAAAAGAGCTGCCAAATCTTTCCTAAGTTCCTTCAGTACCCTCAGATGTGCAATATCTGGCCCCATCACTTTGTCCACCTTAGTTTAACTAGCTCCTCATGAACACAATTCTCTGAAAATCGATCAGGGTCTACCTTGCCTCCATCTTATGTTTAACTTATAAATATGAGAAAGTGAATGCTGGGGCTTAATAAGATATTCAAATTAGTTTGGGGTCCAATGATGTCTTTTGTAGATTTGCTATAGTTGTCCTTTATCTATATTTTCCGTTGTTTTTCACACACACATTCAGGGGGGGTGGGAGCGGGAGGGAGGTATATCTTTTGTTTTGGTGTTATTCCTGATGGTAATAACGGATGGGGGAGGAAATTTTTGTTAAAAAAAAATGTTTTAAGGCTCAGATTTTCTAAAAGGTTACCATGTGCTAACATGATTGCGTTTATTTACCACAGGTTCTATTTTATGCATTGGGACTTATTTACTGAATACACATTAATAGTATTAATTCCCGCATTTCATTAAATCTACTCCTAGATTTCTGCTGTTGCAAACGAAAGCCAAAATCAAGAACGCAGTGTCCTCAGTCTTTCTTCCTTGCTTTATTAAAATGTTGATGGCGCTCTTTATCTCTGATGTTTTTGAAAGTTCTTTTCAGTGTACCAGTAACACTTTTTGTATATTTACCAAGCAGGGAATTTTAAGTGGCTTTGAGCACTTCTTACTATAGTACTTGTTTGCTTTCAATAATGCCAAGTTGGAAGTATTTTTGGTACTGCCAGCGTAATGTTTGGTATAGCTGCTCGGGTATGGAGAACTGTCAAGGGCTATGTTTGTCTGTGCTTGACGAGTGCCAGTTTTGAAAACACCACTATACTGAGTTCAAGGAGGGTATCTTGGTTCAGGGCTGAAGCTTTGGCTCCTGAGATCACATGAACTGCTAACTAGGTCGGAGACGGAAGTGATGAAGGTCAGTTTGCATTTAACTCCTGCCAAATAATCTAGCCTTCTCCTGTTTTCTCAGTCTGAAAAACGGCTATAGATCTTGCAGATATGCATTAGTGTAGCTCGTTTTGGGGCTGGAAGCTACATTTTATAGCCATTATTTCTACATTGCCCTTCCTTTTGTTCAGTAAACTGAGTTCATATTGTGGGATCACAGGCAGTGGAAGGATTATTGTCCCAGTATAGATTAGAGCAGCGGTTCTCAACCCAGTCCTTGGGGTACAGTTGGATTTTCAGGATGTTTACAATGGCTATACACAGTGAGGTAGTTAAGGGAGGGACTGCCCCGGGTGCCATCTTGGTGGGGGCTGCGGCACCTCTCCACACCCCCAACGCCACATTTGCACCCTCCCCTCCCTCCCCCATACCTCTTTAAAATGTTTATCAGCGCAATTGGGAAAGAAAGTGGCACAGTGGTTAAAGCTACAGCCTTAGCATCCTGGGGTTGTGGGTTCAAACCCTCACTGCTCCTTGTGACCCTGAGCAACTCACTTAATCCCCCATGTGCATTAGATTGTGAGCCCATCGGGACATACAGGGATAAATGCTTGAGTACCTGAATAAATTCATGTAAACCGATTTGAGCTCTCCTGGGAGAATGGTATAGAAAATTGAATAAATAAATACTCTAGTCTGCTGGGCTGGCTCCCTCTGAAATTATTAAAAATTATTTCTGGATTGTGGGGCCAGGAAGTGACATCAGAGGGAAAGCCAGCGCGAGCAGCGGGCTGGAGAAGCTGCTCATACTGGTGAAGATTTTAAGGAGGTACAGGGTGGAAAGGGAGGGCACGAGTCTAGCGTAGAAGGGGAGGGGTGGAGAGGAAGGCATAGAGGAGCACCACTGTCCCGGGTGCTTCCTCCTTCACTACGCCACTGGCTATACATGAAATAGATTGCATGTACTACCACTGTTATATGCAGATAGGTGTGTCTCGAGGACTGGATTGAGAGCCCTTGGATTAGAAGTAGGGCTCTAAATGTCTGTTTTCTTGCACAGCAAAGGCTTCTGCCTAAAAGTGAAATCAGCTTGGGAAGGTGAAAAACAAATGTTATGTTATGAGGCTCATAATCGAAATGTAAACACGTCTAAAAACCCGCCACACTTGGACGACCTAAAAGACAGGTCGTCCAAGTATTGATAATCAAACCTATTTTTTTGGATGTAGGGACTTTTTAGGCCTTTTAATGCCACTGTGTGTCCAGAGCTAAAAGGGGCATATCTGGAGGAGTGATTAGGGTGGGATATGGGCCGACCTAGACTTGGTCATCTTGCAGGGATAATCGAAGGATTTACAAGGTTTCCTAGATGGAACTTATATGTTGTGACTTAGACATAAGAACATAAGAATTGCCACTGCTGGGTCAGACCAGTGGTTCATCGTGCCCAGCAGTCCGCTCACGCGGCGGCCCTCTGGTCAAAGACCAGCACCCTGAGACTAGCCCTACCTGCGCACGTTCCGGTATAAGTACCCAAAAGGTATCCAAAGTGACTAGATAAAGTAAAGACCCCACACACACTCCCTCCAGTGTTCACTGACCCCCCCCTAACACCCCCGCAAAGATCGGAATTAAAATGTAGATACCTGTCTCCAGAACATCAGCACCTAGTATAGGAAAGTCTAGTAGAGCTGCACACAGGTCTCTTAAATACCCCATCCCCCCACCCCTTCAGCAACTGGAGACATAACAGCAAAACATCCTTACAAGGGATCAATTGCGGCAGGGACCCATTCCCACAAAGACCCAGGACCAGCTTGGATTCCTTACTTTGCAGCACCTTGTGCCAGAGTGCAAATGAATGCTGACCCACACAAATGTGCAGTACCTTTGTGAAAAACAGTGATAATGGAGTACAACAAGCACTGATCAGAAAAAATATGATTCAGCATTAAAAGCATTGCTCTGGGGATGTCTCATTTTCATCATGTGACAGTCACAAGCTTCAAGGCAGCGATTCATAAAGCATGTGCTTTTCATCAGCGCTTTAAATAAAAGGGTGAGTGTACTGATGCCTCAGCAGTGCAGACGGTCAAAAAGCAATATCTTCTCTCTGCCTTAACTCGCACAATTGTGCAACAGTTTAAAAACAGACTAATTTTAGACTGTTGATTCTCATCCTAGTCTTTGGGACACACCTAGACAGTCAGATATTCAGGACGCCCATAATAAATATGCATGAGAGGAATTTGCATGCATTACCTCCATTGCAAGCAAATCTATTTCATGCATATTCAGTGTGGATATCCTGTATTATCACAGGACAAGCAGCATATTCTCTACATGTGGGTGACGTCATCTATGGACACTCTCGCAAGCAAACTTGCTTGAAGATCTTCAAGCTTGTGAGTGTACCACACATACGCGTGTGCCTTCCCGCCCGAGTCAGGGCGTGCGTCTCCTTAGCGTGGCCTCAGTTCTTCGTTTTCCGTGGAGCCAGAAGCCCTGTTCCTCTGCTCTGTGAGATCGGAGTGCCTCTAGCACCGTGGCTTATTTCAATTCTTTGTTTTCAGGTGAGTCGCTGTGCAGTGTGTTTGCCATTTAATACTCAAAAAAAAAACCCCAAAAAAACTTTTTCTTCGATGTTGACCTCGGACTCCGGGTCGCTCTGACCTTATGTCCCGGCCTATCTCTGGATTTAAAAAGTGCACCCAGTGCGGTTGGGTGATTTCTATTACTGACCCGCACCGTTGGTGCATCGAGTGCCTCGGAGTGGATCATCGGACTGAATCCTGCCCGCGCTGTGCTACCCTCCAACCGCGGGCACTTCATCGGAGACGGGCTCGGATCCTCGAGTTTTTTGAAGCCATGGATCCAGTGGCCGGGGCAACCTCTGCCCCAGTAGGGGCCTCGACCTCAAAGGTCTCGACTTCGTCGAAGTCACCCTCTTCCACCAAGGCTTCGGTGGCTGCCCCGACGAAACCTACGGCCTCGGGTAAGTCTCCTCTTCCTCCCTCAGGTTTGCTAGTGAAGAAGCCTTCCCTGGGATCTCAGGGGGTTGCGGTGGACCATGCCCCATCCAGACCTCCTTCCAAGCGTGCCTCCACACAACGGGAATACTCTACATTGAGGTCGCTCTCGTTGGAGCGCACTGCTGCACCTGTAAGGCCTGATCCAATGGTCTCGGTGCCAATGTTTGAGGCCATGCTGAAGGCCATCCTAAAAACGCAGCTCTCCTCGGTTCTGAGCCAGCTTGCCCCTGCCTCGACTTCGCTCTCAGCAGACCAGCCTGAACACCCGCTCGACGCCCCCCCAGGGACAGTCTCGACCGTGTTTGCAGGCTCTCTTCTAGTGTGTCTTCCCCCTCCAGCTTCGAGGCTTGGGTCTCCGGCTCATGCGCCTCGGTCGAAGCATCTCTCTGAAGCCACTTCTTCGAGGCTTCCGCCCTCGAAGCAGTTGAGGGACTCGCCTCACTGGGTAGGTCTCCTGCCCCACGATCCTCGAGGGACTTCGGTGCGGTCGAGATGCACCTCTCCTTCTTGAAAGCGGCCTTCCCTGTCGGTCTCCCAGGGCCGGGGTGGCTCGAGGTCGAGAACTCCTCCCTTGAAGTCATTGGGGAAGTTGGTCTCTTCTCCCATTCCTTGCACTCCAGGCTCTTCACCTGGTAGGTTGCAACATGTGTGCTCTTCTCCCTCACCGGGGCTTCGGAGCAGGACATCCTCTCTGTCCCTTTCTCGTGACTCAGACATGCCTGCTCGTTATTCTCAGGAAGCGTCCCCGTCTTGTTCGGCGGCTCGATGCTCCAGGTCTTTCTCACCTCCCGAGGTCCTTTCTTCCTCTCGGACCTCCTCCTTTGCGAGGTTTGTCTCGGACATGGGTAAGGCTCTTCAACTGGTCCTCTTGTCTGACTCCCGGTATACCCAGGAATATCTGGTTGAGTTGGAACTCCCCCATGCTCCTAAGGAGTCCTTGCGGCTTCTTCTCAATCAGGTTCTGAAACAGACCTTCTTCCGGAACCTAGAAACTCCTTATGCCATTCTGGCCATCCCTTCCAAGATGGAATCTCGATACCGCACGGTTCTGTGTAAGGATTTCGAAAAATCACAACTTTCTCATCAATCCCTGGTTGTGGAATCTTCGCTGAAAAAGTCTAACTCCTCCAGGGTTTACACTGCTGTCCCCCCGGGCAGGGAGGGTCGGACGAATTTGGTCGCCGGCTCTACCAGAACTCAATGATGGCGAACCGTGTCCTGAATTATAATTTTACTTTCACCTCTTTATCTCAAGCACTGCCTGAAGGTCCTGCAGTCTTTCCTCTCTGATATGCCCTCTCACCATCAGTCGGCGTTCCGACACCTTCTGGAGATGCTGTCCCAAATCAGTCTCTATATGCTCCAGGCCGCGTACGACGACTTTGAACTGTCGTCCCGGGTCATGGCCTTTGCGGTGGCCATGTGGCACTTGGCATGGCTGTGAATCGTGGACATGGACTCCAATTTGCAGGATCATCTGGCAAATCTTCCCTGTATGGGGACCGAGCTCTTTGACGACTCGATCAAGGTGGCTATGAAGCGCCTTTCGGAGCACGAGAGATCCTTTGCCTCCCTGGTGCGTCCTAGGGCGAAAGCCCCGCCTGCTAAGCAGCATAAGCTCCTTCCGCGGCGCTATCTGCAGAAGTCCACCTCTCCTCTTTCTCATCCGCCTCCTCGATGACCTCAGCAGCAGCAGCAGCGTCCTTCAAAGCCTCAGGCTCCTGCGGCGGCAAAACCGGCGCCATCCTTTTGACAATTCCGGTCCGACACGCCAGTGTCCTTCATCCATCAGCCTTCCCCTCTGCCCATCGGGGGTCGGCTCTGTCATTTTTACCATCAATGGGAGCTGCTGACAACTGACTCCTGGGTACTCGCCATCATTCGAGAGGGGTACTCTCTTCACTTTCGGCACGTACCTCCGGTTCAGCCTCTACAGAAGTTTCCTTCCGACGGGCCACAAATTCCCCTCCTGCTGCAGGAGGCCCAGGCTCTCCTCCACCTCCGGGCGGTTGAGGAGGTCCCGGTGTGCCAGCAGAACTCGGGGTTTTACTCCCGGTTTTTCCTGGTCCACAAGAAAACCAGGGACTTGCGTCCCATTCTCGATCTAAGGGCTCTCAACAAATGCCTAATCAAGGAAAAGTTCTGCATGCTCTCTCTTCCGACATTGTACCCCCTAATGGACAAGGGGGACTGGTTCTGCTCCCTGGATCTGAAAGAAGCCTACACGCACATCCCGATTCATCCAGCCTCTCGCCAGTTCTTGAGATTTCGGGTGGGAAATCTCCATCTGCAGTACCGTGTTCTCCCCTTTGGCCTCGCGTCCTTCCCCAGGGTGTTCAGGAAGTGTCTGGTGGTGGTTGCAGCTCTGCGGACGCAGGGTTTTCAGGTTTTCCTGTACCTCGATGACTGGCTCATCAAAGTGTCATCTTGCTTGGAGGTTATCTCGGCGATCCAACAGACTATTCTGTTCCTTCAACGTCTAGGTTTCGAGGTCAACTTTCCAAAATCCCAATTATGTCCATCCCAATCTCTCCAGTTCATCGGGGCGGTGTTTGATACCCTTCGTCTCCGCTCATTCCTGCCTCGACCTCATCAGGAGACTCTTGCCCACCTTTGCCGACAGGTGTCTCTTCTTCCGACCATCTCGGCCAAGAGCATGATGATCCTGCTGGGGCACATGGCTTCCACCGTTCATGTGACGCCTTTTGCCAGACTTCACCTTCGTGTTCCACAGTGGACTCTGGCCTCGCAGTGGCGTCAGGATCGCGATCCGGTCTCTTGCCGGATTGCAGTGACTCATTCCTTAAAACCATCTCTCCACTGGTGGATGCGCTGTTCCAATCTTTCCAGAGGTTTTCTGTTTCACGCACCTCCAGTGCAGAAGGTCCTGTCAACAGACTCGTCCGCCTACACGTGGGGGTCTCATCTCAATGGCCTCCGGACGCAGGGACTTTGGTCCGACGATGAGCTGCGCTGTTATATCAATCTGCTGGAGCTTCAAACCATTTTCAACGCTCTCAAGGCCTTCCTCAGTCTGCTCCGCAACCAGGTGGTCCCCGTGAGGATGGACAACCAGGTGGCCATGTATTATGTCAACAAGCAGGGAGCTCTGCGAATGTGGGTTTGTGCAATACGTCATAACATCTTTCTCGGAGTGGTCTACATTCAGGGCCAGCGGAACTGCCTGGCGGACAATCTGTCGCCTTCTGTAACCTCACGAATGGTCCCTCAGTTCATTGACTTTGCGTCAGATTTTCGCTCGGTGGGGGACCCCACAGGTGGATCTGTTTGCTTCCCCCCTAAACCACAGGCTGCCCCGGTTCTGCTTCAGGATCTATTCTCCGCAGCGACTCGAGGCGGATGTGTTCCTCCTGGACTGGTCGGGTCTGTTTCTCTAAGCGTTCCCTCTGTTTCCTCTGATTCTGAAGACTCGCTCAAGTCCGTTCACGCCAGCATGATTCTAATAGCTCCTCGGTGTCCCAGACGACTCTGGTTCTCCCTGCTTCTTCAACTCAGTGTCAGGGAGCCTCTTCTTCTTCTTCTGGTTTTTCCTTCTCTGCTATCTCAGTCAGGTATCTCTGCTTCATCCCAACCTGCAGTCCCTGCATTTGACAGCTTGGTATCTCAGCATCTAACTGCCTCGTTCCAGTTCTCTCAGTCTGTTCAGGATGTTCTCGAGGCTTCCAGAAGTGGTCCACTTGACAGTGTTATTCTCTGAAGTGGACCAGATTTTCCGCTTGGTGTTTGGCACTGCGCCTGGAGCCGCGTTCTGCCTCATTGTCTTCCGTGCTGGACTATCTGTTGCACTTATCTCGGTCTGGTCTCAAATCAACTTCTATTCGAGTCCACTTCAGTGCTATTGCTGCTTTTCACCAGCCGCTTGAGGGGAAAACCGCTCTCTGTTCATCCGGTGGTTTCCCGGTTTATGAAGGGCCTTTTTCAATGTTCATCCTCCCCTCAAACCTCCTCTGGTGGTTTGGGATCTGAATGTTGTCTTTGCTCAGTTGATGAAGCCTCTCTTTGAACCTATCGATCGGGCTCATCTGAAGTATCTCACTTGGAAAGTAGTGTTTCTTATTGCTCTCACGTCTGCCCGCAGTCAGTGAGCTGCAGGCTTTGATGGCGGATCCCCCCTTTCACTGTTTTTCATCATGATAAGGTGGTTCTCCATACGCATCCTAAATTCTTGCATAAGGTGGTCTCGGATTTTCACCTCAACCAATCCATTGTTCTTCCTGTGTTTTTTTCCTAAGCCCCATTCTCATCCTGGTGAGGTGGCGCTCCACACTCTTGACTGTAAAAAAGGGCATTGGCTTTCTACCTTCAACACACTCAGGCTCATTGGACTGCTCCCCAACTCTTCATATCTTTTGATCCGAATCGGTTGGGGCGTCCCGTTTCTAAACGCACATTATCCAACTGGTTGGCTGCTTGTACTTCTTTCTGCTGCGCTCAGGCTGGTCTCCCTCTGCAGGGTCGGGTCACGGGGCATAAAGTCAGAGCAATGGCGGCATCTGTTGCTTTCCTCAGATCCATACCTATTGAGGAGATCTGCAAGGCCGCCACTTGATCCCCAGTTCATACCTTCACCTTTCACTTCTGTCTGGATACCTTTTCCAGACGAGACTGCCAGTTTGGCCAGTCTGTTTTGCGTAATCTGTTCTCTTAAATTGCCAACTCTCCCTCCATCCCTTTTTGGTTAGCTTGGAGGTCACCCACATGTAGAGAATATGCTGCCTGCTTGTCCTGGGATAAAGCACAGTTACTTACCGTAACAGGTGTTATCCAGGGACAGCAGGCAGATATTCTCGCAACCCACCCACCTCCCCGGGTTGGCTTCTTTACTAGCTATCTGAACTGAGGCCACGCTGAGGAGACTCACGCCCTGACTCGGGCAGGAAGGCACACGCACATACATGGTACACTCGCAAGCTTGAAGATCTTCAAGCAAGTTTGCTTGCGAGAGTGTCCAATCGGGGCTCAGTAGATGATGTCACCCACATATAGAGAATATCTGCCTGCTGTCACTGGATAACACCCGTTACGGTAAATAACTGTGCTTTCTGCCTGGTGAGACAAAATGCTGCTGCTCTGATGAAGTTACTTTAGATTTTTGGAATCGATTCAGCTTTTAGTTCCCTTTTTAGTATTTACCCCAGATGCAGCCTTAGGGCAAAACATGGCCCCACATTAGCTCTGCTTGATTTTAATAAATCACAAATTTCCTACATTGGTGTGCTCTGTTTGCTTGCTTGCAGATTGCCTGTAATTATTTTTATCCTGGAAAGCTGACTGGCTGGGTGTGTTCCCAAGGATTGGCTTGAGAAACCCTGTTTTAGACCAATTACCAAAGCCAGAAATCCTAAGCAAACCTGCCTACATCTACAAAGTTAACTACACCCTTGAAGCATAAAACAAAAACCAACCTTGTACCATACCCCCTCTCTCTCCTGTTTCTGTGAAGCTTTTCCGTCTTGCCTTTTCCATTCAGCCTGGACTCTACTCAGTAACATTAGCTGAGGTTCATCTTCTGTATATCCCTTTATTTTAAGCAAGTGGTTGAGTTCTCTGACTTTGCCCAGAGATACAATGTAAGGGTTTTCAGGATATCCACATTAAATATGCATGAGATCAATTTGCATACAGTTGTGGTAGTGCATATAAATTCATGCCTATTCAGTGTGGAGATGCTGAAAACCTAACTGGATGGAGGTCTGGGTTAAGAACCCCTGGTGTAACATAACCTTGTTCCCATTAAAGCTGTATGAAGGTCTATAATCTTTCTCCAATTCCCCAGGTTCTTAATCTTGGACTAAATACCAAGAAAGATTTAAATTTGAGGTACTACCCCCCCCCCCCATCTTGACAAAAACTAGTTTACTTGAATAAGGCATAAGCTGAATAGGCGGGGGAAAAGAGAAGTAATGGGCAAAACAGAAAAAAATATTTTAGAAGTAAGCAGTAAGAAGAAAGAGGCCACTATGATTTTTGAAAGAAAGTAGCTAAAAAAATGTAAGGAAATGTAAGGGGTACTACAAATAAGTAACAGAAGCTGGGAAAGTAGCCAAGAAAGCAAAGATGCAAATGGAAGATAAAACATTGAAGATGGTAAAATGGAGGTGGGGGACACCTTTTACAGACACCATGGTGAAGGGGAGGAATATATTGAGGCTAGTGAGGATAAAATATTTCTGTTCAGTGTTCATTGTGGATTGTTTGGGAGTAGGACTAAAGAAAAATGTATATTGGAGTGGTAGCAAGGTAGACCTCGAAGGATTCTCAAAAGGCTGTGTTCATAGGGAGCTAGTTATACTGAAAGACAAAGCAATGGGACCATGTAGAATACAGCAGAGTATTGAAGGAACTTGGGGAAGTTCTGGCTAGAGAGTTGCACGGAGACAGAAATCCCACCCGTCCCCGCCAGGATCCTCTCCACCCCTACCCATCCCCACAAGGAATTACCTCCATCCCCGCCCGTCCCCATAAAAAGCAGCAATTACTTCTGACAGGATCATCAATTCCACAGTTTCTTTTGTGTTTGCGCTGATGTTTTCCTTGTGGAATCTCTTTGGTGGAACCCTTTTTGTTTCTGTTCAGGTAATTAACTTATAAACCCCCTCTTTTATTAAGGCTGACGTGTCCATTATATTATATGGACGAACCCTGCTTCCAAAGCCTTCCATCCCTGTGGGAGTCCCGTTGGCTAGAGGAGGGGGTCCCCGTGGGAGTCCGTGAGCCAGAGGGGGGTCCCTGTGGGTTAGGGGGGATTCCCGCGATCCCCATTCCCATGCAGACCTCTAGTTCTGGCTGCTCTGCTAGGCATCCTTTCAGTGCCTCTACACTTGTTTCTCATCTCGATCCTACCCCCTTGCCATTCAAGTTTTCAGTATATCCACAATGAATATGCATGAAAGAAATTTGCTTATAATGGAGTCAGTGTATGCAAATTTAAGTTTATGCATATTCATTGTGGATATCCTGAAAACCTTCCTGGCAAGGGGGTACTTCAGGACCGAGCTGAGAAACACTTCTCTACACAAATATAGAAGTAAGGAGGAATCTGGAAATCACAAGATGTTTAGTCTGACTCAGTGGTTACACCCTGGGGAATTTTATGCAGTAACACTTGTTCATAATTTTACACTGAAGGGAATAGACTTAGTAGATAAGGACAGGTTGTTCACCCTCTCCAAGGTAGGGAGAACGAGAGGGCACTCTCTAAAATTGAAAGGGGATAGATTCTGTACGAACGTACGGAAGTTCTTCTTCACCCAGAGAGTGGTAGAAAACTGGAACGCTCTTCCGGAGTCTGTCATAGGAGAAAACACCCTCCAGGGATTCAAGACAAAGTTAGTCAAGTTCCTGCTGAACCGGAATGCACTCAGGTAGGGCTAGTCTCAGTTAGGACACTGGTCTTTGACCAGAGGGCCGCCACATGAGCAGACTGCTGGGCACGATGGACCACTGGTCTGACCCAGCAGCGGCAATTCCTATGTTCTTATGAGCACACACATTTGCAAATGTAAACCACTGTGGTGCTCAGTGGAGAACAACAGTGTATCAGTTTCCTCCATATTGCATATGTGTCACATTGAACGGTTTCTAATCTTTAAACAAAATGTAGTAGTAGACCAAGGAAATCTGAGTAAACTTAAGTCTTTACATTCCTACTTCATTTATTTAAGGAACAAAGTGATACAAACCTATATCTCCCAGTCAGTCATCTCGAATTTTATAATAGCTAAGCCCCCACCTCTCCTGCCATTGCAGCAGAGGGGAATGATTTTGTAACCATTAGGGAGCAAGTCGCCTATAACAGGGTCCTCATCAGAGAGAAGCCAAGTTACAGTAATAAAGAGACAGGTCAGTTGTTCAGTAATGATCCAGTCTCTTATTAGTTGAACTTTTCCTCTGACCAACCATGTATTTAAATAGGCACATTTAAGATCAAGTGAGCTTTCATTAAGGCATTTTTCCATAGGATGGGGGGAGTTATTACTTTTCATTCTCTTGGCCCTTCTCTGAAATATTTGGGGTTGTCTATGATTGCTCTGGTGGACTTTAATGGATGAATCTCTGTATTATTCGATTGAGTTAAACTAGGAAATAGTTGTTGATCTAATTAGCTATTGTATGCATAGGGTTTTCAATTGAGGTTAAATCTAAAGGTATCATTTTTATTTCCCTACTGAGACCTAAGAATAGGTAGTTCAGGAGAATCTTTAATAAATGCATCTTGCTAACAAATTTTGAAATCAAATAGGTAATATGTCTTCGATTGGTTAGTTAAAAAGCAGTCTTGCGTGCCAGAACTATTTGAATAAGTATGACAGCAGATGCTTACTTAGGAACAGTCTTGCATACAATACTGAAAAGATTAAGTCAGAGAAGATGCAATCTACAATAAGACTCCATGCTGTCTTACTGGCGGTCGCAGGCGTAAGCCTCCGTTCAGGAATTTAGCCACAACTGGATGTGCAGCCAAGGTGTTTTTGTTAACCTTGGGTTGGAAACGCAAAGTACCTGCATCCTAAACTTTCAGGGAGCCAACCGCCAGGCCTATTTCTAGCCCTTCTTGCAGGAATACTAGTGCTAGGGAGATTGGGGCCATGACCAGGCCTTCATATAGGTGGCTTAGATTGCCACCCTTTTAAGATCCAAGAAACAGTCAATCGCCACGTCTGAATAGCCTTTGCGCATTAAAGCTTGCATGCTCAAGAGCCATACTGTAAGACCAAAGTGGTCCAGATTAGAGAATGACACGGTGGCGGTTTACCCGTGGCCACCGCATTTTAGCCGCAGGTCACCCGCCGAAAACGGGGAAGAAAACTAGCAGTCGCTGCGGCGACGGGGACAAGGCCATTCACCGCCCGCGGGGCGGTGAATGGTCTTGTCTCCGCAGTGAGGTATCAAGGATCGCGCGGTCCCCGCAGCCACCGCCCGCCCGCCCATAGCATTTAGCCAGCTCCCTCCCTCCACCTCACCTTAAATTTCGAGTTTTCCGGCTTCCTTTTTTCCGAGCCACACGTGTTCAAAAATCCGTGCACGCGCGGCTGCGCGAGTCAATCAATCTTCTCCTCTGACGCAACCGGAAACAGGAAGTTGCAGGAGAGGAGAAGTTTGATTGACTCGCGCAGCCGCGCGTGCACGGATTTTTGAACACGTGCGGCTCGGAAAAAAGGAAGCCGGAAAACTCGAAATTTAAGGTGAGGTGGAGGGAGGGAGCTGGCTAAATGCACGGCTTTTTGAACGCGTGCGGCTAGGGAAAATGGAAGCCGGCAAACTCGGAACGAATATAAGGTGAGGTGGAGGGAGGGTGGGGGCTGCTGGACCATTCTTCATTACTTTGCCATACTAATTCCATTCTATGTTAGGTGCCACGGACTCAGATTCGAGTCCTAGCGATGATGAGTTAAAGATCCCAAAAGAAGCCAACTTCTAAATCCAGTGGTTAGAGCTACACTACACTCCTTGTGACCCTGGGCAAGTCACTTGATCCCTATTGCTTCTGACACAATGGGCAGTTCCAAAGACCAAGACTGGCCAGTGTCAAAGACAGGATGCTGAGCTTGATAGACCCTTAGTCTCCACTGTTTTTAGTGATCAACAAAGTTCTATGTTTCTATAATCACCCTAATTCTGTTATCATTGGACTAGATATTCAAAATGATTTAAATGGCCAGGACAGGCTCCTGGCTGTTCAAATCATCTGTCCAGGGCTAACCAGGCATTTTCAATCTTCATGTTCAGCCCAAATGGTGTCACACAATTCAGCAAAAATACCCAATGTTGTTCCTCATAATTTAAATATTGCTCATAGAAGGAACAACATTGGGTATTTTTGCAAATGGAAGTTGGAGGGTTAATTCCCTTGAAACAGCCAATTGAGTGAAACATGAATTCATGCTGGGACACAAGATAGGTTGAATTTGTTTTGAATTTAAAAAGAAAAATGATCAATGAAGAATACTATAATGGCAAGAAAATATAATGATAAAACAGCAACTAATTTTGCCTATTTTTATATATTAAAAAAGTACTACATAAGGTGAATGTCCATATTGCTGTCTGTTGTTCTGCTGAGCACTGCCATTGAAACAGCAAAATGCATTTATTGCATACTTGTCCTCTGTCGGAAACATTATGGTGGTATATTAGTTGTGTTAATAAAAATTTATAAACAAAGCCCTGCCAGCTGAACATCTCTTTCTCTAGTTCAGCAGCAGGAACTTTGATTTATAAGAATGGAATACGCTAAATATTAGAGTACTAAGGCTTATATGGATGCTGCGGGGACGGTGACGGGGCGGTGAATGGGATGGCAGTGGCGGTGACGGGGCGGTGAAAGGGATGGCTGTGACGGTGACGGGGCGGTGAATGGAATGGCGGTGACGGGGCGGTGCAGAGGATGGTGGGCCGGGGACGGGGCGGTGACGGGGACAGATTTTTTCCCCGTGTCATTCTCTAGTCCAGATCCTCCAGGGCGATTGGGCCCTGCCTGAGCAACCTTGGGAGACTCAGAAGTCTGAGGTCTCGGTCCTACTGTAAACAGACGAGATCTGCATACCATAGACATCTCGGCCAGTGTGGTGCAACTAGTAGTACCAGCCCTGGGTGTGACATTATTCTCCTTAGGACCCTGCCTGTCATGGGCAACAGGGAACACATATAGGAGTTCTGCCATTGGCCACAGCTGCACAGGGCAAGCCTTCACTTCCTGGCTCGCATCTTCGACTGAAGAATTGAGCCGCCGCCTTTGTTGGTCGCCGCCGCCATGATATTGAATGTCAGGTGACCACCGACCGCCCCCCCCCCCCCCCAAAAGTTCACAATGCAGTTGAACACCTCTTGAGACAGCACCCATTTTCCAGGATCTTGAGTCTTCTGACAAAGAAAATCTACTTGTATATTGTCAGGCTGGTTTTTAAGCTGGGCTTCCTCTAAAAACAGGGTGTGAATGCTGGAGTTTAAGAGACATTGGAAGAACACTTTGTTGCAGTGGATGTCTGGCTTGTGGCTTATTGCCTTTGAATGTAAATATCTATTATGTGTTGTAGGTGCTGGCCCAGTCCTGCGTCTGGTATGGGGAGTGCGGACAAGCAGAACAAGGAGAGTTGCATTACAATTGTGAATATACAGGTCCACCTAAGCCCTTACCCAGAGAAGGATATGACATTTTGCAGGTAATGTTGAGGCTTCATTGCTTTTATGCAAATTTTTATAACGGTGTCTCAAACTCTTCAAGTGTTATATCAGGTGGGTGAATAAAGGATCATGAGAAATATGTTTTTCCTTACTATATCTTAAGAGGAAAAAAAATTAATTTTGTTTAGTAGTTAACTAGGATCTGAGAAATAAGAGGCCAGGAAGCCCAGCTTCTTTTGTCCACTCAACTCCTAGTCATGGGGATCCATAGGGGTAATGCTTCATGGATTCTTTCTCCAATGTGTTGTGTTTATGCATGCATAAAGATTTCTCTACAATAAATGTATTAACCTGCAGTTCATAAACATCAAAATAGTCTCACTTTTTCACAGTTATTTGATGTCACTTTGATGGCTATTAGATAAGATATGCTTGAATAACACCAGTGTGGCTACCCAAACACGAACCATACAGCAGTTAACATTATTGCTAATGGTACTCAATGCAGCTCTATAAACATTGCCAGTTTCACAATCATATAATTGTTCCTAAACAACTCAAAATAATATGAAAGTAGTGATTCAAATGGGGTGAGTGTGCTGAAAAAAGTGACTCAAATCAAAAATTAAAAAGTCATAGAAACTAAGTGGTGGTTTTGAAGAAAATGTATTTCTGAACCAGGCACCGAGTCTTAATGAGGCTCACCATTTTGTCTATCGGGCTTGGTAGTTCATTCCACTTACTGCATGCTAACTGGCTATCATGCAGTTAACATGGAAGAACTTAGCATCTTCTAAATAGGAATCTGTAATTACTCTCACCTTAACTGTGGCCAAGTTATGTGCACTAATTGTCACTTTAACAGAGGATCAGCATTAGAAAATGCTGGTTCCACCCTGTTGAGTACTTTGTAAAACTTTGCAGCTACCATGAAGTATATTCTTTCATTATACTGCAGTAGCTACAAATTTTACTGTGGGTTTATTTTTGGGTTTTTTGTTTTTTTTTAAGCATAAGTTTCAGGATCAACAACCAAGGTCAGGGAGCCAAGGTTAAATCACTACTCGGACTCATTCTTGCTGATATAAGGCTCCTTTTACAAAGGTGTGTTAGGGCCTTAACGCGTGGAATAGCAAGCGCTAGCCGCTACCGCCTCCTCTTGAGCAGGCAGTAGTTTTTCAGGTAGTGCGCGCTATAGCATGCCACTAATCCAGTGCGTGCACTAAAAACGCTAGCCAGATGAAGGTTTCATATTTTGAAAAATAACTTTTCAGATTAGTTTTACAGTTATATCAAAATATTACTGATTTGGTTATACTATTATTTATTTTATTTATATTCTGCTCCTATTAAAACATTTCTAGACAGATTCTAGACAATTTAAAACAGTACAATCTTTTTTAAATCAATAGACAACATCACAATTATACATACTAAACAGCATAAACAAGTCTTGCATAAATCTAGTACTAAATAATAGTAATGAATTTATTGCAAGGTGAACTATATCCAGTTTAAAAGGTAAATCATTCATATTTGTACATTTTTTTTTTTTTTTTTGGGTTTGTTTTTTTTTTTTTGCTGTACTTTTACTGAAAGGAGAAAAATAATCATTACCTTATTTCCAGTGCAAAAGAGACGTGAGTCTTGACAAGTGGGTTATTTCCCTTCATCCATGAGAATTACAGTAGGCATCATCTACATTTTTCAATTACACTGATTTATTTATTTATTATTATTATTATTTTTTTTTAACTTTAGTAAGTCCGTTTTAGCATTTTTAGACACACAAATCTTGATGGCAACCATCGTGGATTTTAGGTGATCTTGGGCTTTTATACCCCTGATTCATGCCAGGATTATGCAATTTCTGCACCTCAGGAGCATCCTTGCATCATGTGCCGTGCTGCGTGGACCGGAGAGGCAGGAGTGGCCAGCTTAACCTCTCCTCTGCATGCTCAGTTGACAGAAAGGGCATCTAGCTCAGGGTGGCTTTTTCTATTTTCAGGGCCTGGAAATAGTGACTGTTCCACGCGAAAGGATGTGGACGCCCTGCAGCTCAAGAAACGCAAGGTAGAGTCATCACAGGATGACTCCTCATTCCCTGGTACGGCTTTCTTCTCAGAATTTATGAATTTTATGTAGAAAGCTTTTCAGGGGAGACATGCTCCTCCTCAGTCCCACTGTGCATCAGATTGGCCTCATCAAGGCGTAGCCTCTTTGGGCGCATCTGCTTCTCAGTCTGCCACTATTCAGGACTTGGGAGACCTGTTTGCAGGGAATACCGATGATGAGGATAATTTTATTGTTCCTTTATTGTCTGTGGATGCTCCTCCCCTGGCAGGGCACCAGGGGATGCAAGCTTCTAGAACCTGGGGACAATCCCACAGTTCTACTTTTATTTCAGTCCTACTGTCTTACCAGATCTAGTCTTGGAGTCTCTGCATGAACTGAATTTGGACACATCCAGCTCTTTCTACCTCCTCCTCCCTCATGTGTGGAGTGAGGGTTCAGTTTCCCTGACATCCATACATTAATGTCTTGATTTCAGAGCAGTGGGATTCTCCTGAAAGGTCTCTCAAAGTAGCGAGAGCTATGTCCAGGCTGAATCCTATGGCACAGGAGTGTCAGCAACTTTTTAGTCAGCCTAAAGTAGATTTCTTGGTTGCACAGGTTACTGAGTGCATCTCCCTTCTGAGCAAATATCAGTGTGGTGCTTAAGGATATGCAGGACTGCCGAGTGGATGTTATTCTCAGGAGACCTTGGGTGTCAGCACTCAAGAAAAAGATCTGGTGTCATCATGGATAATACACTGGAACCTTCTGCCCAATGTGCGGTGGTAGCCAAAAAAGCAAACAGGATGCTAGGAATTATTAGAAAAGGAATTGTAAACAAGACTAAGAATGCTATAATGCCTCTATATCGCTCAATGGTGTGATCTCAACTTGAGTATTGCGTTCAGCTCTGGTCTCCTTATCTCAAAGATATTGCTCCTTATCTCAAAGATATTGCAGCACTAGAAAAGATTCAAAGAGCAACCAAGATGATAAAGTGGATGGAACTCCTCTCGTATGAGGAAAGACTAAAGCGGTTAGGGCTCTTCAGCTTGGAAGAGACGGATGAAGGGAGATATGATTGAGATCTACAAAATCCTGAGTGGTGTAAAATGGGTACAAGTGGGATTGAATTCTTTTTTTTTTTAACTGCATCAAGATTTACAATGATTAGGAGACACTTGATGAAATTACAGAGTAATACTTTTAAAACCAATAGGAGGAAATATTTTTTCACTCGGAAAAGAGTTAAGCTCTGGAATACGTTGCCAGAAGATATGGTAAGAGCAGTTAATATAGCTGGTTTAAAAAAAGATTTGGACAAGTTCCTAGAGAAAAAGTCCATAGTCTGCTGTTCAGACAGACATGGGGGAAGACATTGCTTGCCCTGAATCAGTGGCATGGAATGCTGCTACTGTTTGAGTTTTTGCCGGTGTTTGTGACTTGGATTGGCCTCCGTGAAGACTGGATACTGGGCTAATTGGACCATTGGTTTGACCCAGCAAGACTATTCTTATGTTCTTATGAGACTTTTGAAGCAGCGGTTTTAGGAGTCAAAGCTGCCTCTGTGATGTCCTTTGTTACACATGGTTGTCTGTCCAGACGGCGTACTTTGGAGAGTGAGGGAGATGAACCTCCTCCTCAACTACTTTTATCTGGTGTGGATTATGTAACTGATGCTCTCTCTAATATTATACGTGTCCTAGGTAAAGCATCAGCTTATTCAATTTCTGCTCGTAGAATTCTCTGGATCAGACAGTGTGCTGGTGATTCCACCTCTAAAGCTACTCTTGCCAGACTCTGTTTTAAGAGGCAGTTATTATTTGGTAAAGGCCTGGATAATCTCATGAACTGTGTGGTTAACTGTTGCCCCAATACCCTGCCTGATAGTAGACCTAGAACCTCTAGAGGCTCAGGGTGCTCTCATTTTTGTGACTCCAAGCACTTTTACCAATATTCCAGTTCAACATTGCAGAAATTCTCCCAGGGCTACAGGCAGAGGTTTTCAGGACCCAGGAGTAACCAGGTCTCCGCATTCCATGCTGCTCCATCCTCCAAGAAATTTTAATGACGCTAGGCCAAGGAAGGTCCCTCTTCATATCGGAGCCAAACTCGGAAGAGAATCCATCAATGCGCTGTGAAGGAATAGTCCCATGATTTGGTACCCGGTCATCTTCTGTCTGAAAAGAGGATTCCCAGTCAGTTGTGAGGAAATCGGTGGTGTTACAATCAATCATGGTGAAGTGGTTCCGATTATTTGTGCTCTGTATATACTGCTCTGCAATTTGTGTTTATATCAGCTGTGCTTAGTATATTGCACTACTTTACAATTTATGTATCCAATAAAGTAGCATACTTAGCCTTATCTCGTGTGTGTCTCTTTGTATACCGTGAAGTGCTGACTCCCTAACAAACTTGGCATTACAGTGGACTCTCCCACAGGGTGCCCGAAAAAGGCGGACAAGGTATAAGTCACTGTGAGAAGGTTGCTCGATATTCAGGCCATAGAGCCTGTGCCACCCCAACACTCGAGTTCAGGGAGCTACTCCATATAATTTATCATGCCAAACAAAGGCTCCGACAATTGTAAACCCGTTCTGGATCTTACGTAAATGCAGCGCTCAGTGTTCTGTGCTTTCGCATGGAGACTGTTTGATCTGTCATAGCAGCGATGACAGCAGGAGAATTCCTAGCCTCTGTAAATCTGACAGAGGCCTACCTACATATTCCTATTTTCCCAGACCACAGGAAGTTTCTCAGATTTCATGTTCTGAAAAATCTTTATAAATTTTCGGCTCTAGCCTTTGGCCTGACGAGAGCTCCTTGCACCGTCACCAAAGTGATAGCTGTGGTAGCAGTTCACCTGTGCAAGATGAGACTGCAAGTTCATCCCTACCTGGACAATTGGCTGAATGGGGCCCCCTCATTGTCTGAGGGTCAGTGCACAGTGGATCAGATGATCCAAGTCCTGGAGGATCTGGGTTGGATTATAAATTACTGAAAGAGTAATTTGTTGCTGACTTAATCCCTGGAGTACCTGGGAGTCTTGTTCAACATGGTTGTCTCCACAGATGGATCCATCGCAGAGTGTCTACTTTGGACGCTGGAGGCTTGAGCCAACATGGAATGTTGGCTCCATTCTCAGTCCCTCTCCAAGGGCAGGTCTGTTAGGATTGCTTCCTAGATGGTCGTAACGACTGATGCCAGGCGAGGTAAATGCTCCAATGGTCATAGATTCCTATAAGCATTGGAGCATTTACTTCTCCTGCCTGTGGTAGAAACCTCTACTGTAGCTTTGTAAAGGGAGCCCAAAATCAATGAGGTAAATTTGGAGGTGTCAAATTGAATCCTTGTAATAGAACTAACATGGTACAGTAGAAGTACATATGCTTTCAAGTGGAAACCATAAACTACTTGGTATCTTGCTAATGGAGGCAGTCTCAATGTGTCTACTGGCTATAGTCGCATGAGAAACATTTAAGAGTACTGTAAAAACAATCATACAACAGAAATATGATAAATATCCAAAATACAAATGATAATATAGTGTGAAGCTCTATTTATCTGCAGTTGTTGGGGTCCAATGGGTTAGAATTGTATGTTTCTGAGTCACTTTAGAGACATCTGGGTAAATCCAGATGCGTTGTGCCCCAAATAATTTTTGAGAATTTTTAAAATATAATCTTAAGATCATATTTAAATCTTGCTCAAAAACAAAAGATGTTAGAAGTGTAGTTCTTGCAGTATCTGGATTCAGAGTTTGTTCCAAAAGAGCAGTAACATTGGCAAAGTCAATCTGTTCCTCTTGTCCATTATTTTTCTCTTGTCCAACATTTTTTCCCAGAGGAATTTTTTTGTTTGGCAAATAGTAAATCTTATTTAAAGGAGGAATATTTTCAGGAGAAATTCCAAAATTTTCAATCAAATATCTTTTGAAGAAATCAACAGGCGGAATACCAGGTGAAGTTGGGAAATTCAATATACGAAGATTCAATCTCCTATTTGTATGTTTAAAGAAATCTTAGTAGTAGACAGAAATATAAAAATTAGCAGCAACTTCAGGATACTTTCCAAAGTTGTGTTAAATATTCACCTAAACCAAGCATTACTAACAGTTCAATAACTAATGATGCTAAATTACATCTTCTATCAAAGGCTATGAATAAAGACACCTAGATACATGATAACATACCATTTTGCTTATAGACTGCATTACCAAAAAGTTCTACGCGGTTTATAAAAAGTTAAAAACATTAAACAATATTAAGAATTAAATGAATCAGGTGGTTAGATATTTAGAAAAAAGGTAGGTCTTTGGCTGTTTTCCAAAATGTTTATAGGAAACAGCAGTAGGGATACAAATTCTTTTTCATGAGAGCAGGCAGCCTGAGATGCTAGAGAATGGTTAAGAAATTTCTTGCTTTTACAACCCTTTACAGGAGGGAAATTGAACAAGGCATGGGTTTTTCTGCTATATTTGTGCGTAGCTATGGAGAAGCTGTTAACCAGGTAAGTAGGGGCGGTACCATATAGAGCCTTTATAACAAAAACAGCCCAACTTAAACAGTACCCGAGCCTCCACAGGTAACCAATGCAATTCGCAGTAAAATAACGTAACGTGATCATATTTCTTCAAGCCATAGATCAGTCTAACTGCTGTATTCTGTATCAGTGATAGATAATTCTTTCTTATTAATTGATAAATAGACAATGTTACAGTAGTCAAGGAGACTCAATAATAATGATATATTTTGACTGTTTATAGTACTACTTAAATATGGATAACTGTCCATTTCAAACAAAATATGATGTCAGTGTCTGCTGTTTTATGTTAAAAACTTTAGATTGTCTTATGATGGCTTTTATTCTAGGTGCACAAATAATCTGCAAGGGTTCAGCTTTGTGCTTGTTCATCTACTTGTTCACTTCTGTATTGTGTAGAGCTGCCACACTGGGAACTCTTCACTATTATGTTCATCATAATCCTCTTTATCTTTGTAAGTTTCAGCATCAGAAGCTGACTGAATTTGTTGCAAAATCTCCTCTTAAGGGAGATGCTCTGTGAGTGGGCATGACTCATCAAATTGAAGCCATTCTGACAAAAAGATCAAGCAAAGTTTCTAGTCTGGCTTCCTCCTTTTAATTCTTGTAAACTCATTGAATACTTCTGTTTTTCAGGCTTATTGTGTTGACAGAGTTGTCTTCAGTGAAGCCCTCAAAAGTCAGTTTCTCTGCAGAATTCAACAACAGCAGGCACACGAGAGATGCCCCCCCCCCCCCCTTGAGCCAAGAGTTTTCAATTGTTGTGCACCTGAAGGCATTGCATACCTTTTCTCATTATTATAAATTATTTCTTTTAAGTTTCTTTAAGAATTCTGTCATTCGAAAGTAATGTGGTGATAACTCCCAGAAGTAATTTTTAAAACTGTCTGAATAATTCCTTGATCAAGTGCACTGGATTTTTGATGTAATTCAATAGATACATGACTCAAATTTTTACTGTATCTGTAAATACAAGTGACTTGGTGGGGAGATGAGCGGGACAGCTTTCCAATAAGAGAATACCATTGGTGTATCTTTTTGGACCATAAATTCTTATGAACAGAATAAATATTAAAAGTACTTCTTGAACCAGTCTTTGAATATAGCCCTGGTCATTCAGACATTTCTAGTACTAACATATACAACTGGCAGTTTAACTTTGTTGATGTGGTGTAAACAGCGAGGATTCCCGAATTTGACCCATCATGAGCAGTGGAAGTTCATGGCTCCTTGTCTTATTAGCACAAAAAAGTAATGTTGGGCAATCTCTTTTTCTTGAAGCCTGTCCTTTTCTTTGCTTATTTTTCATAGCCAATGGCTCTATCTGGAAGAAACTTTGCAAATAAGGTAGTCTCACTGCAATTATAAATCTGATGCTCCTTCAGGCCTCTGGTTTCAATAAGTTTTAAGTTATGAAGTTCACAGCTGTTTCATCAGCGGATCTGGAAGCCTGTTCAATACCACGGCATTTCTTGAAATGGTGAAGCCACCCATTGCTTATTTTAGAATGAGTTTTTACCATTGATCAACTTTAGCTTGGGTCTGAAGGATTAATCCACTTACAGGCATTCCTTCTGATTTTTGTTGGGCAAACATGTAGATAAGCTCTGTGTCTAATACTGGGTTTGTCACACAACTGATCCATTTTTGTGGAAGACCTAAATTCGAGTCAACATAGTTTATGAAATCCTGCAGTTTTGTCTCTGTTTTTCAACTATGCTCAGTGTTGATTCTTATATTCCAAGGTTATGAGATACCATGGTTTGAGTTGCTTCATTGCTTACAACATAATTGGTGGCTGCTGACTTTCTTCCACCATGTATGATCATTGCTGGTTCTTTTTTCTGCCATATTGACAAAATAAATCCATAGCCTCATTCACTGATCGCTCAAATACACTAATACAAGCTATATGTGACAACTTCTTTTTCAAGCTGAGGTTCCAACACTTTTCCACAACTTTTCTTTATAGGCATTGAAATATTGACAATAAGTCACACCATTTGTTATTGAAAACCACATGTTTAGGTATTAGTGTTAAGTAAGATCATAGGTAAATAGAACTCTACTGTATTAAGGAACATGGAAGAACATTTGTATACTATATAGATGGGATCCAAGGGACATTCAATAATATATCTACCTGAGTTTGAAAGAAAATAGCAAGCGTGTTGAAACAAGTCGATGCATGCTGTGACATGTCTCAAGGTTACTCATGCACAGTTGCGGCTCATTGCAAGTTTAACATTCCAAGAGCAGGATGTCAGGAGAGTCCTCGTGTAAATCAAGTAAGAAACTGCTAGATTTGGAGCACTGTTCATTGATAAAATTTTTCACAAAAGAAGGGAAAAAGCCAAATGAGATCCATGAATGCATAACTACCCCATCATTGAGAAGAGAGGGAGAGGAGAGAGAGAGTCCTGTACAGGTGACAGGTGAAGTGCCACCCCTGAAATCCCCTAACATATTAGGCCAATAAACACAACTAAAGGTCTAAGATGGCTGAGAATGCTCTGACTAAAACTGTCAAGCCTTTGCACAATCTATGCTTGCTGAAATCAGCAAGCCAAGCAAAACTTTTATGCTAAAATGAGCGAGTGAAACAAAACTTATTCTTTTACATGGCAACAGGTGTCATATCTGCTGTAATGCCATACGAACAGGGAAGTGAACCTAAGAAGGTTGAGGACATGTCTTGACCAAGAATACAAAAATACATTATTTGCAAGATATATCCTGGAATTGGCGGATTCTTACCGGACACTTTGCTCGAAATTGTTGAGTTGATATTAAAATGATATTTGATGGGAATAGATAGTTATTTTAGTAAACAGGACACGCATATGGTATGACACAGATATTATGAACCAATTAATAAACTGATAAATGTAATGACGTTTTTGTAAGTGACTAATAAAAACTAACAATATGATATGTGCTAATGTGACCTCAAGCTGTCAAGAATTGTATAAGAGACAGCCTTTGTGATTATGAAAACAGGACAGACATCCAGGTATACTCAAGCGCTTGAGGCATACCATCTGTCAGCTTCATATGCTGTAAAGATTTGTTCTTGTAACCTGTTATTGATTGTTAATAAAAATAAATATATATTAATTATAACAGCATATTGAGTTTCTGTGAAGCCAGGTATTGAAAGCCGTAAACAGGCAGTTTTCCAGCGGCTTTTCATCATCCTACAAAGTAAAATTTTGGAGCAAGCAGTTTAAGTGGGGTAGAGAGTCTATTGAAGATGACCCTCACACTGGACGGCCTGTGGAAGCAACTTCCACAGAAATATGCAATAAAGTCATGGATTTAATTTTGTCAGATGAATTAAGGTTTCCCAAATAGCTGAAGAAATGGACATCTCGACAGGTACAGTTTGGAAAATAATTCAGGCAGTCCAAGGTTAGTGCAAGATGGGTTCCAAAAATGCTGACGCCATGTCAGAAGGCCATGAGGCTCTAGTGCTGTTAGGTGAACTTAGGGATGTTCTGTGAAGACCAAGTTAATTTTTTCATCGTTTGGTGACTGGACATTGGATGGTGTCTGAAGATTGGATTTGGGTCTATCACAGAGATCCTGAGTCCTAAATGGAGTGGAAGCACAAGATATCCCCCACCCCAAAAAAGTTCAGGACAGAAAAATCTGCAGGCAAAGCCATGGCAACTGTCTTCTGGGATGATGAAGGACTCTTGCTTCTGGAGTTCATTCCACACAAGACAATCGTAACTGGGGAGAGTTACACCAAAACAATGATCGCTTTGCGGGAGTCAATCAAGGAGAAAAGATGAGGAAAACACCCAGCAGACATGCTACTTCTTCACAACAATGCATCAGTGCACATGTCACGACAATCACAGGCTGCCTTCTGAGAATGTGAGTTCAGCAGCTGAACCATCCACCCTAAAGTTCTGACCGGGCTCCCTCAGATTATTCCCTGTTCTGAGTTTTGAAGAAATCTTTCCATAAACAGTGGTTTTCAAGTGATGAAGATGTCAAGTAAGCTGTGATGTCGTGGTTTGAAGGTCAAACAGAAGAAGGTATGGAGCTATCAGCGGACTATATTGAAAAATAAAAATTTTTTGAAAACTCTTTTCTTTCCTATTGAAGAAGATAAATAATTAAACGTCCCTCGTACAATGTTATCAAAATACAAATATATGCTATTGTTATCACAGCTCTGATTAAATAATAATTACACTATTCAATAAAATTTGTTAAATTAAAGTGAAGTGCTCAGACCTTATAACCTTTAATATAGTGAAGTTAATAAATTGAGGTTAACAAGGGGACCATCATCGCCTTCACCGTCCCCTGACCACCCTTGTTTAGCAGATGCTGCTAATCACATAACTATATCCAATGACTGTAGTTATGTACTTATCTGAAACGGGTAGATGATTGATTGACGTTAATCTTCAATAGTGACTATGTGCCATAAACCTTGTGCCAGTGACTAAAAGATGACTTTATCAGATTTTTCTTCCAATGATCCCTGTCCCCCCGACTCGAGTTTCATCTCTTCATCAGGGAGGGACGCTGGTATGGGCTCGCTGGGACAGGACTAGCCCAAAGCCTCGGTGTGGAACATATGGTTAGTCGGTCTTGACATGTATTAAAGGCTGTGGAGAAGAACCAGGCTTTCACTTGCTTCTTGGTCTCGAGTTTGGCATAGCCCCTCTGGGAGTGAGTTCCAGAGTATTAGGGCTACTCCTAAGAAGGCTTGCTGATGAGTATCACATGTGCAATTTTTTTTTTTTTTTTTTTTTAACAAGAGCTTAGATGATACCCCTTGAGAGGACCTTAAGAGGCCTCAAAGGTATGTAGAAGGCTCACTTATTCCTTATAAGTTCTGTGCCATTTTGTCTGACCTTTAAAATTGTGACAGGTACAAAGTTTGAGGAGCCCTAAGCTTGGGAATCATTCACTTTCTATATCTGACTCACTCTTGCTTGTTGACAGGAAATGTAATGTTGGTCATGCATACAGGTCTTTTTTTTCATGTACAGAGGATTGATCAGGCACACAATTCCTCCCACCTTTTTGAGAGTTGCCTAGAACCTTAATCTTTGGCATTAACTGATGAGCTGAGACCGCTGCGTTCAGAACTCTGCACTGTAACTGTGATCTCTGGGAGAGCAGTTCCATCCTTGTGTTGTTAGATGATATCACCCTCATGTGTGTCTGATCAATCCTGACTATAGTATGGTAATTATCTGTTGCAAAAAGAGTAACTTCTTTTCTTTTCTTTTAAAGGAGTTTTGTCCCGGTTTGATGTATGGTAATGTTAGCCTGTGCTGTGACGTCCAGCAGCTCATCACCTTACAGAACAGCTTGCAACTACCCCTACAGTTTCTTTCCAGGTACAAAAGGAAATTGGGTGCAACATACACTCTTCCCTCCATATTTGGGGGGGTTAGGTGCAAAGCCGACCCATGAATAAGAAAAATTTGTGAATAACTTTAGGGTCAACTGTGACCCACCTGCCTCCTGGACCTCTCCACTTACTTAGGTAAAATGGGACAGGAGCGATCTTCCTATGCTCCTGCCCTGTGCAGAACCGCAAACAAAAATGGCTGCCGTGAGTTCCCACTGTAGTCTCGTGAGACCACAGGAACTCGCAGCAGCCATATTTGTTCACAGCTCTGCACAGGGCATGAGCATTGGAAAATCGCTTCTGTCCCACTTCACCACTAGACTTCCGGGTTTTAAAAAGTAAGTAAGTGGTCTGGGAGGTGGGGTGAATCAGCAAGATGAAAACCGCAAATAATTGAAGTCGTGAGTTCTGAACCCGCGAATATGGAGGGGGACCTATAATGGAAACTATGTTCTTGGTTGGTTAGTAGATTGTTCGGTCCCCTACAAACACGTTCTAAGAAGACTGGACAAATGAACTCCAAGGAGTACATAAAAATATCAAAATGGATTTCCCCCCCCCCTCCCCATCAATGAGCATTAAATTTTGAATATGTGAGAGACCTATTACACTGTGTTTGCTTCTATCAAACAAAATTGGTCTCACTTTTGCTCATACAATGGAGTGAGAGAGAGATTGATTTTTGTATGCTATCAAGAAATATCTGTGCTTATGTAAATCCTGGTTGATTGCCATGTGTTCTGCAACTGCTGCATGTAAATTTCCATGGTTGGGGTAGTTCAAAAGTTTTGGTTTTGTGCATTGGGAAAAATTTGTTTTTCTGTACTTAATGGACACCATTTTGCATCCGATGTGGTCTATGTGTAAATCTGTTTTTACGATGTCATGAATTTACAGGCACACAAAATAACACAAGGTATGATTCCCTGGCAATGGAAAGATGCAATGTGTCTATAATCCTTCAGAAAGCCATAAAGGCCATTCACATTATGCAAGTTCATGAATGAGTTTCTTGAAAGCTGAATGTATATTGGACATCCTGTTTAATAAACATGTATTTCACCTGACTTTGTGTTCCTTCCTGTAGGTGTCCATCCTGCTTTTATAACTTTCAGAACTTGCTGTGTGAGCTGACCTGCAGTCCTGATCAGGGTCGGTTCCTGAATGTTACCCATACTGAACCCTATGTGGATCCTATTACCCAGGAAAACAAAACCAGCATCACAGAACTGGAGTATTATATTGGACAACGTTTTGCAAATGGTAAACCCAACTTCTTGTACACTTGATGTAACATGCATGTTGTGTAAACTAAGTGGAGATGACATGGAACGAGAGGGGGTGGGGGGGGGAAAGCTTGAAGACTCAATGTATATTCATGTGGGATTAAAGAATTCAATTTTTTATCTAATTGGAGAAGATGACAAATGCTGCAGGATGGAAATTTTAAACCTATGAACAATTGGAATCCAGTAAAGGAAATATTTTTTAGCTTTGTGAAATGCTACATGAGGAGAACTTCAGGTCTCTCAGGGTCCTTGTCTTTCATCAATTTTGTTTAATATGTTTTTGCTCCCTTTGTGCCAGCTTTTATGTTTTGGATTACATCTTAAAATATATGATGATCACAGACCAATTTCTTCTGCCAATTGATAAGTCACTTGATGACTGTTTTAAATTTATTACAACTCTACCTTATACACACGCACACACATACTACACACTACACACACACATTCCACGCACTCTTGGAGACCTGGTGTAATTCCAGGTCTCCAGATAAGTCAAGTGTGTGCTGTAACTCTCAATTTTATAAGTTGCACTATGCTACTTGGGCATGCTCTTACATAAAAGTGCGCTTTGGAGAAATATTGACATTTACATCTATGTGTGAGCATATACCCATGTTGGTCAGTATTTTGGACATTTACACATGTAATGTGAATGTCGGTGTTCTGTACATTTCTGTGCATAATGCAGGTGTCAGTGTGCAACCCTGTTATAGAACTGCCTCCAGTATGTGTAATGTTTGCCAATGGCTCAACCTTAAATCCCATGGCTACAGATGTACCTTGGCAATACACATACAACCCACACAGATACACAACACACACACATAATACTCTCTGTATATGTATCTCTATTCTGTGCACTGTGCATGCTAGGCATGTGCTGTGTCTGTGAGAAAGAAATTGTAGAGGTTGGAGGACAGTTGTTGAATGGCAAGTTTAGGGGTGAAGGCAATTTGTACCATGGAGTGGTTGGGGGGGGGCAATTGTGTGTGTTGTCGGGGGGGGGGGATAAATTTTAGGATTGGGGCACTTTGTAGAATGTTGTCAGATGTGAGTCAGATGTGAGTAAAGTAGTTTTTGTGTGTGGGGGGGTTATTTGTGAGATGATGGGTTAGTTCTTGGTGGTGGGGCATTTTACATAGTGGTAAGGCAGTGGGAGAATTTATATGGAGAGTGGTATTTTAGAAGATGGCGGCAGCTGCAGGAGATTTATTTTTGGTTGTGGAGGCAGTGTGCGAGATGGAGGGGCAGTTACAGGAGTGGATAGTTTTTTTTTTTTTGGGGGGGGGTTAAGGGAAAAAAGTATGAAAAATGGGGCAGTTAAAGGGGTAAATTTTGAGAATAGGACAGTTTGTGGGGTAGTAATCAGGGATGGGGGAATTTGGGTTTGTTTGGGGTTTTTTTTTTTTTTTTTGAAAGAGTAGGAAATGCTGCTTTTAAACTGCCTAGCCATGTTGTTTAACTATTACACTTCATTGAAGTTTTCAAAGCTACAGAAGATGGGGTTCCTTTTAGGTCTTACCACCTACTGCAAACCTTATTCTTCATAATTATTCAAAATATCTGTTGATGCTCCAGAATGGGCCTCTTCATTGGAAGCAACAAGCAATCCTGTGTCTGTCTTGTTGAGCAGCAAATGGTGAGGCCATGGTCCTAGCAGTTCTCCCATCTCTGAATTATGTCATAACAATATATCTACTTGATGGAAAATCCCTGCAGTTCTTTGCACTAGTTGGTAAAACTCATATTCTCTTTTTCTTAGTTTCTCATCAAAGCAACTGAGTTCCAGTCGTATTGTAGGCCTCCATAGCCAAATTCCTATGTTTGCATGAAAATATTTCTAGCCAAGAGCTAGCCAATGAAGTTC
Organism: Geotrypetes seraphini; assembly: GCF_902459505.1. Taxonomy (NCBI): domain Eukaryota; kingdom Metazoa; phylum Chordata; class Amphibia; order Gymnophiona; family Dermophiidae; genus Geotrypetes; species Geotrypetes seraphini. The sequence goes on from NC_047085.1 coordinate 140,036,162, forward strand.
TTTTTCCACTTCATCATGAAAGGCATCAAGAACTGATGTCTTTCAACTTTTGATGTGTGTAGGGGCCTTCAGAATGACTGCCTTATTCCTTATCTATGGCCTGCTCGATATTCAGCAGTGCCATGTTTGCTTCATTCTCCTTACTACTGTTATCCATGGGAAATTGTAAACAAAAGGGGGGGGAAGCAGGAGAAAAAAATTTAGTCAATTCTCTACCATTCGTCCAGATCAAAGGGTCCATATGTTAAATCTCACTCACGTTATGTTCTTATCTCATATCCTGACTATCACTTATTTTTCTGTTCAACCTTAAATCCCAGTTTTTTATCATCTTACTAAAGGCGAGTGACTGATGCTCATCCTACACCAGTGAAGATGCCTTTATACCACTGCTGTAAATTTCTTGCCCCTGCAATCCCAACTGGGCACTTCCCCTTGTTGTGAACTGCCCTGTTATTAAAAAAAGTTATCCTTTTCCAAGTTCTCATAGGCCCCTTCTAAAGTAAGTAAATAAATAAATATAAATAGCTGAGAGGGGACGTAAAGAAATTTGAATGCCATTATATTGAAATACCTGTTGTTTAAAGGTGCAGTACTTGGAGAAACCCCCCAGGAAAGAGACTTGGGAGTACTGGTCAACAAGTTGATGAAGCCGTCCGGGCAATGTGCGGCAGCGGTGAAAAGGGCGAACGGAATGCTAGGATTGTTCTTATGTTTTACATTTCACTTTCACTCTGTCACTAGTTATGGTGTTCTATATCAGTGTTTCTCAACCTTTTCAAGCCAAGTACTCCCTAAGCCTAACAAATACCAATAGAGTACCCTCACCCAAACTCCACCTCCGACTCCACCCCCATAATAATAATACTAATTGTAATGCAATTTCTTTATTGTTGTTGTTGTTGATTTTATGATTCATTGACATATATATTTTTAATTGAATTAAAAACTCCTGCACCTTATACATTTCCTGCAGTTTGGTTTTGGTTTTGCACAGCACTTTCACTGCAGTTCCTGTTGGTTTCTTTTTGCTATGCAATTTCTTCCATTCATTTTTCATATATACACAGTATAATCTTATTAATACATAATGGTAACCACAAATTTTTTTTAAAAATACAAAGCACACACTGTACGCAGAGAAAATGTTAATTATCATTTATATTCAGGTTTTTTTTTCAAAGAGGTCAAGGCAGATGACTTTAAAATATGCAATGTCACCTTAGTAACAACTATAGAAAAATAGACAAATATAGTGCAAAATATAGACAGCAGATATAAATTCTCGAAACTGACACATTTTGATCACTAAATTGAAAATAAAATCATTTTTCCTACCTTTGATGTCTGGTGATTTCACCTTCCTCCATTTAATCTTGCCCTCTGTTTTCTCTGTTTGAATTTTTTTATTCATTTTCTTATGTTACAACAAGTGAATTACATATTCTTTATATAAACTTATATATACACACTTGATAAGCTTACATATTGATAAATTGATAAAACTTTTTTTTTTAAATAGATGCAATTAATGTATCAGAATTTTAAAGTTACATATTTCTTATTACCGTAATTATAATAATAATATCCCATCCCTCCCCCTCCCTTTCAATCAAAATTCCATTAGTTTTATTATATATTTAAATTTTTATATATTTTATATTATTCAAAAACATGTTCCCCCCTTTCCCTTCTAATCAAATTCTAAACATGGGAAAATTATTGTTCTTTACAAAATTCTGTTAATGGTCTCCATATTTTTTGAAATTTATTAATATATCCTTTTTGTGTTGCTATGGTGAGTTCCATTTTGTATATATGGCAAACAGAATTCCACCAGAAAGTGTAATTTAACCTGTCATGCCTTTTCCAATTAAATGTGATTTGTTGTATTGCTATTTCAGTTAAAATAAATAGGAGTTTGTTATTGCTTGATGAGATTTGACTTCTTGCTCTCATTGTTGTTCCAAATAATATAGTATCATATGTCAAGGCTATTGGATTTTCTAACATCCTATTAATTTGGGGCCAGATTGATTTCCAGAATGTTAAGATAAATGGACAAAAGAATAAAAGATGGTCTAATGTCCCAATTTCAACATGACAGTGCCAGCATCTATTAGATTTAGAGCTATCAATTCTATGCAAACGTGTAGGGGTCCATAAAGCTCTATGCAAAAGAAAAAAACAAGTTTGTCTCATAGATGCTGACACCGTACATTTTAACCTCCAAGACCAAAGTCGTGGCCATTGAGATGCATTAATATGATGTTTTATCTCAATGCTCCAAATGTCTCTAAGTCCATTTTTTGGTTTTTTATTTATATATCCAGATATTAATTTATACCACTGTGCGGCTTCATGTCCTATTGAATTTATCTGGAAACACAAGAATTCCAAACTGTGATAATTAGTAAGATTTTTCCATTCAGGGAACCCTACCTGAATGGATTGCTTCAATTGCAACCATCTAAAATATTGTGTTTTATTAAGATCAAATTTATGTTGCAATTGTGAAAACTCCAGCATTTTACCATTTTTTATTATATCCTCTAAAATACGAATACCTGCTGTCATCCAGTTTTTCCAGATTATTTTGAAACCGCCTATTTTGATCTTGGGGTTTAACCAAATCGTTTGAGTTGTTGATTTACTAATTGGAATAGGAGTTAGATTACTTATGTATCTTAAAGTTTTCCATGTATCCATGAATATTTTATGTTCTTTGTATAGCCTTGGCATTTTGATACTAACTACATGACTAAGACGTAAAGGAAACATAAGTCTCCATTCTAGCCAGAACCAATCTGGAATATTGTCAGTGGGCTCTGGGAGGATCCAATACATACCTTGACGTAAAATATAGGCTTGATGATACCTATAAAAGTTGGGAAAATTTACCCCTCCCTCCGCAATTGATCTTTGCAATGACACTAAAGCAATTCTGGGATTTTTCCCAAGCCAAATAAATTTTGTCAATATCTTATTTAACTTTTTATAAAAAGAATTTTGGAAGAAAACTGGTATCATTCCCATTTGGTAACAGACTATAGGTAATATCATCATTTTAACAGTTTGTACTCTTCCCCACCAAGATAAGTGTAAAGGGTTCCATTGCTCACACATCTCTGTCACTTTTTGTAATAAACTTTTTTCATTAATTTTCATTGTGTCTTCCAAATTTTTTGTAATCCAATTTCCAAGATATTTAATAGCGGATCCAACTCTAAGGGATTTCAAAGCTGTTTCTAATTCTTTTAGTGATATTGGCTCTTCCATACTTCGTTTTATATGTTCAGGAACTTTTGGACCCTCTAATAGTTTCAAGAATTCTAAACCTTCCTTTTCTTTATTTAAATAAGTCTCGGAAGAATAAAGAGATTTATAGAATTTTAGGAATTGTTTTAAGATTGGTTCAATTTGTGTTAGTGTTTCACCATTTTCATCTTTTATAGCAATTATTTTTGTTTTCTCTATTAACCAGTTCCTAATCCATAACAGAATGTTGCCTCCTATCCTATGGAAGGTGTCTAGATCTGCTTGGGTAAATAACCATGCCCTCTCTGTAGATACAATTAAAAAGACACTCTTGAAAGACACAATTTCAAGACACAATTGAAAAGAAACTCCGGAATGAGGAGGCATAAGATGAAGGTGAAAAGGGATAGACTCGGAAGTAACCTCAAGAAAATACTTTTTCACAGAAAGGGAGAAGAATGCATGGAACAGCCTCTTTGTGAATGTGGTGGAGATGAAAACTATATTTGAATTTATGAAAGCTTGGGACAAGTACATTGGATCTCTAAGGGAAAGGAAGGGAGAGTAGATGGCATGGATAGGCAGACTAGGTTGGCCATATAGTCTTTGGAGCAGTATTGTTCTCTTAACTTACATTTGGTGTATGCCATCTGAATCAGGGTTGACTATTTTGTAGAGGTTTACTTTGTGGTCCTTCCTAGTTGGGTTATGGGAATGTATCACTTGCTTTGTATCATTGGGGGATACTTCTTTGTTCTAGGGATGTACAATGCCTGCCGTGATGTGGAAGCACCATCAAGTAATGAAAAGGTGCTGGGTCTGTTGTGCGGGAGGGATGCCAAAGACTGCAACGCTACCAACTGGATACAGTACATGTTCAGCAAAGATAATGGTCAATCTCCTTTCACCATCACCCCTATTTTTTCAGGTGAGGCAAGAAAACTGGACAGCCGCCGACACTGGTATAATTTGCTCACTGGGGTGGGGGACAAATGCAATGAAGTCATATAGGCAGTAGAGGGAGGGGAACCAATTCAGCATTAGCATTTGGAGAGGTAGCTCCCTCGCAAACTATACCTTTGTTGAACATTGAAGTGCAGCTTGATGGGCACTTGGTGTGTAAAACTGAATGAGGTACTTATCTAGGCTGGAACATCTTAACGGGGCATATTTTAAAGTTTCCATCAAGATTTTTAGCATTTTGACCAATTTGTAGTTATTTGTTTGGTTATTTTATTAATTAATTAATGTAAACAATTATGATGAATCTAAAACTATCACTGGATTTTATTAGTAAGTATATTCCTGCTGGAGTTGTACGAATTGTGGCGTTATCCTTTCTTTGTTTAGATGTTCCCATTTACAGAATGCATCCCATGAACAATGCAACAAAGGGCTGTAATGAGTCGGTGGAAGATGAATCGCCCTGTAGCTGTCAAGACTGTGCTCTAATGTGTGGGCCCAAGCCTCAGCCACCACCACCCCCTGTTCCCTGGACAATATTTGGCTTTGATGCCATGTCAGTCATCATGTGGTTCTCTTACATGGCATTTTTAATTGTATTTTTTGGCGTAATTATTTGTGCATGGTGTTACAGGTAAGTAATACATTAGAATACTACCCTAAATTAATATGGATGGAAATTGATCTGTGGTTATACAGCATCCTCTTGATTTCATTCCATATTCATATTGTATGAAGCTGTGATTATAAGCTCCTTTTGGAGAGCAGGCAAAAGAAATGGGCTTACCAATTACTTTGTAAATTCTCAGTTGTTTTGGGTGTGAACCTATCCATCAATACCTACAGGCCGTATGGCCTGAGATCTATTGAGAGAGAAAGTTATGGCATTCCTTTCTCACCCCCAAGATTGCTTTGAAAGATCCTTGTGGTGGGCAGCACTGAAAAGTAATTTGTGTGCTTATTGGATGACAGATTCTGTGTCATTCTGCAGGAAGACTTCATAGAAACCCATTGCCCACCTGTCTGCACCCCCCTCCCCATCCCAGTCTCATGATTGGAGCAGGGAGCTGAGAAACAGAGAAGATAGGGCTCAAATCTCAGTTATACAAGTCATTTAACCTTCCGTTTTCTCAGATGCAAACTTAGGAGCTTGTAGTCTAGTACAGTGTTTTTCAACCTTTTTTGGGCAAAGGCACACTTGTTTCATGAAAAAAATCACGAGGCACACCACCATTAGAAAATGTTAAAAAATTTAACTCTGTGCCTATATTGACTATATATAAAGTAATTCTCTTGAATAGGAATCAAATAAACACAAAGAAAGTATTTTATAATGCTGCCACCGCCAACAAAACCGTTGGCGGCGGTGGCACCCAAGTGGCTAAAGAGCCGCAGTTTGCCGGTCTAGGGACAACACTGGAGGGTGGCCAGCTGTGCACCCCCTTGGGACGTAAACCCGGGGTGGGGCAGACCGCCCTCCCCCCACCCTGGTATGCCACTATCTGTACCTCACTCCCTCCCTATGACCAAAAATTCTCCTTTCTTCTATTCCCCGTGTACACAACCATCTCTTTCCCTCCCTTCCTCTCTCCAAAGTCCATGCCTTCTGTGTCCAAAAACGCATTCCCTCCCCCACCTCAGCATCTCTTTCCCTCCCTTCCTCTCTCCCAAGTCCATTTCTTCTGTGTCCAAAAACGCATTCCCTCCCCCACCTCAGCATCTCTTTCCCTCCCTTCCTCTCTCCCAAGTCCATTTCTTCTGTGTCCAAAAACGCATTCCCTCCCCCACCTCAGCATCTCTTTCCCTCCCTTCCTCTCTCCCAAGTCCATTTCTTCTGTGTCCAAAAACGCATTCCCTCCCCCACCTCAGCATCTCTTTCCCTCCCTTCCTCTCTCCCAAGTCCATTTCTTCTGTGTCCAAAAACGCATTCCCTCCCCCACCTCAGCATCTCTTTCCCTCCCTTCCTCTCTCCCAAGTTCATGCCTTGTGTCCAAAACGCACTCCCTCCCCCCTTTTGTGTTCCGTGTTTGCCTCCCAGCCCATCTTTGCAACTTTCTCAGCAAAACGAAGCTCAAGCCGCGAGGCTTGTCTTCTGCTTCCTGCCTGCGCTGCCGCACACAAATAGCCGAATGGAAGTATTCTCCGACGTCAGCGCTGACATCGGAGGGCAGGCTTTGCTTAAGCCCTCCCTCCGACGTCAGCACTGACATCGGGGAACGCTTGCGATCGGCTATATGTTAGCTGCAGGGCAGGCAGGAACAGAAGACGAGCCTCGCGGCTCGAGATGTATTGAACTCCGCGGGTCCCCCGTCCAGCTCTCTCCTGTCCACATGGGGCGGACCGCCCCTCTCCCTAGACTGGTGGTACTGCCCTGATGGCGGCCCTGACCGTACGGCACACCAGGCAACATCTCGCGGCACACTAGTGTGCCGCGGAACAGCGGTTGAAAAACACTGGTCTAGTATACCTGAATCAGCTGCAACTGAAAAGGCATGAGCTAAATCCAAACTAGAGAATGACACGGTGACAAAAATTCATCACCGTTCTTATCCCCATGGACAACTGCGGGAAACCAGCCCCATGTCATTCTTTAAGGAGAGAAGGAAGAATTGGAGCCACTGACCCTCAAGCCTTGTATTGAAGAATGTTGGTGTAGAAGGACTGAGGTTGAGATACACTAAAGAATGATATGGGATTGTTTCTGTCTATACTTTCAGTCATATTTTGTGTGTCTATGGTTGAAATTGTTGTGTCATAAAAAGTATTAATACTTTATTTTTTCCAACTAGTTCTCCTGCCTCTTTAAGCCCACGTGACTTCCTTTGACTTCTGGTTCTGTGGGCTATTTTTACTTAGGAGTAGGTTTCTGAGAGGAGCTTGTCATGAAATCTATAAAAATTGTCCTTTCTAATGCTGTCTGTCACACTGGCAAAAACATCTTACGGTCTTATTTTTCCCTTTCTTCCAGGAAAAGGCATTTTGTTTCAGAATACACAGCAATTGACAGCACTCTAGGCTATTCGGTGAATTCTGGAAAGCACACAGGTATGGGGTGGGGGTTCCGGGTAAGGACACAGGTACTGGGGGGAGAGACATCTTGGTTGTGCTGCTTCTGGATGCGAGGAAATCTGAGGTGGTGAAATGAGGCTTGTTTTTAAAATTATTTTATTGGGATTTATTAACTACCTTTTATGAAGAGATTCACTCAAGGCGTTGTCGAGGATATTTTTGTGGTTCTCTTCATTTTGTGGCTCTGTTCTTTTACTTCAGGTGAAGCTTCTTGCTGCGACAGACTTGGTGAGAGGTTCGAGAGCTGGCTTAGGCTTGTGTTCTCCAGGTGGGGGTCCTTCTGTGTCCGAAACCCCGTGCTCATCATCATTTTCACTCTGATCTTTATTGCTGCCTGCTGCACAGGACTGATGCACATGACAATCACCACAGACCCTGTGGAGCTCTGGTCCTCCCCCAGCAGCAAGGCCCGCAAAGAGAAGGAGTACTTTGATTCTCATTTTGGACCTTTCTTCCGGACTGAACAGATTATTGTCACAGTTCCAAATGGCTCGGTACATATGTATGATCCATATATTCCAGGGGCTCTTATACCCTTTGGGCCACCTCTAGACAAAGACATCCTACATCAGGTAATGCAAAGTGTTATCTATTTGTCCAAAATGTCATTATTTTTTTGAGCTAGAGTCCATGCTGAGCTCTACTATGATAAGTGTGGGGCAGGAAAAAGTCCCATTACTTGCACTGGTTCAATGTATTGTACAGTTAGACTTTTAAATCTAGGCTCCGTTCTTTGTTAATCTAACTTGGGTCTTTCTACAGTACAGTTTTAGCACAATAATATCTTGTAACAGAGTTGAGGTTGGCAGACTGGATCTGGTCAGTTACCTCTGTTTGAGATTGTTGACCCACATGGGAATCGAGGTGCAAAAATGTGTCACAATCTTAGAAAAGGTACCAAGCCTTAGTGTATGCTTACTTGAGAAACAAGGCAACAATATCAGTTGGGTTCTATTTATAACTAAAAATAATTTTTTTAATTGAAATGGTACATCTCTGGCAAATTAAATGATAGAAAGATGTGGTTTGTTGCATTTTAATTGGCATCTTCTTGATTACGTATCCAGCTGAATAACTCAATTTCTAAGACTCGGTCCCTTTTCTTTTGATTATGACACGAATGGGATTAGTAACTGTAATCTTGTGAAAAATGCTGTGGGGTATTTAATTGTATGTAAGGCAAGGCCAATGTTTTCATATCTCATTTAAAAGGGTGATGGCAAGACCCTGTTCCATGCTTCAAATTTGTTCTTTTGCCTTGCTGTTTCCTTACTCCTTTACACGTTGAAAATGTTTTCTTTATATGGTAGGGATATTATATAGGTTTCTGTGGCTAGCATACAAGCTAAACTATTTAAATGTAGTCACTTAACACAGTCCATTAAGGTCAATAGCTTTTTTGCTATTAGAGAGAGAGGTTACCAAAGCTTGTGTTCCTTCAGTCTCTGGTAATGTTTGCACTGGAAGATGGAAATTTACACTGTAAAATCAGGCTTTGGTAACCTCCCTCTCTAGTAGCAGCTTCTTACCATGAATTGCTATTGATTTGTATCCCCAGAACATGTCCAGAGGCAACACAGCTTGCAGGCAGCATTGGGAAAACATTGATTTTGAAAATGTGAATGAGCCTTGAAAATCAAATCCTTTGTAGACCTGGGGGGGAATGGTTCTGCAAACTGCTTTGCATAGACTGTGTTCTTTGCCCTTTTGTTTTAATAATAATAATAATAATAACTTTAAGCGGTTTACAAGGGAAGAGACTGTATACAGACAGCGACGTTACAGCGAACTTTCAAATTTACATTGGCTTGTTAAGTTTAGTCAGGTTTATCTGGAAGTGTATTGAAAGTACATCAGATTGAGGTGGGGTCAGAGAAATTTGTCAAAGAGATAGGTTTTTATTGACTTTCTAAACGTTTGGTACGAGAGTGCGTTTGAGATGAAGTTGGTTAGATCTGTTGGACTAGCATTTATATATCTTCTCTTAGATACTGGTCTAATAGGTATATCTAGTGGCCAGCCCTTGCAACTAATACAGCAACCTGCATTTATTTCTGGGCGCAGGGAGGTCTGCTGCTGTATTTTGGGCTCAGTATGGAGCTTCATACTTCTGAGATAACACCCTTCAGTTTTGTAACACCTCTTGGTGTAGTCAGTAGGTTTCTTTCTTGCTTACTGTGTCCATGACATGTGTTTGAATCCTATACTGGGATTTCTGTCAGCTCTAGCTGGTTTCTGACCAACTCTGCCATCTTGGCCATCCATCTATTTTCAGTAAGTAAATGAGTACCTGGTTGTAGGTGGGGGTGGGTGGGGTAATGTTGACTGGGGAAAACAAAAGCAAACCACTCTAATAGTTTGCCAAGAAACAGTCATGGAAGTGGTGGCCACCATAAGTTGCACACGACTTCATATACTTACCTACAGTGGATGACTTTTACCATGGAGAAGAGAAGGTCAATAGATTGTGCTAGTTTCCTGAGACAGGAAAATCTGTAACACCTCTTGGAAAAAAGAAATGTGTGTGCATTTCAGAATTTTCCAAGTGCACTTCTAAGATTACCCTATAAACTGTTAATTGTTGACAAGGTAGGAAGTGGTAAATGACAAAGTAGTAGTGGACCATTAAAAATGAATCGGAACCTTGGCGTAAAAACTAAGTCTTTTTCATAATAGATCTACTTAAAGCAAATTCCCAAAGAATGGTGGAAATTCAGTATACTCGTACTTGACACGGTTCTATGTATCAGTACTAGATGCCTGCATCAGGAACCGCAGTGATCCAAATGATATAAAACATATGACTGGGGTTTAGTTATCTTCAAAGGGAAATGATGATAACCATAAAAACATTTTCTGCTTCAAGCTCTGAGAAAATGCAATGTGAAAAGATTATCCCCCTCATACTAATCATTTGCATGTTAAATCATTCCAATCATTTCTACCATCCTTTTTGTTTTAATATCTTTTTCATCATCATAAACTTTGTTATCCCAGGACAAGCAGGCAGCATATTCTTGACTGATGGGTGACGGCACCGACGGAGCCCCGATACGGACAATTTTAGAGTGATTGCACTCTAAGAACTTGGAAAGTTCTAGTAGGCTGCACCGTGCACGCGCGAGTGCCTTCCCGCCCGACAGAGGCGCGCGGTCCCCAGTTTCTTAGTTTCCGCGGAGCTAAGAAGACGCACTTTTCAACGGCTGCTGAAAACTTTTTTCCTCATTCGCGTAAACCTCTACGGAAATTGTATTTCTTTTTTTTCTTTTAATATTTTCTTATTAAAAAAAAAAAAAAAAATTTTCTTTTTTCTTTCTTTTTTCGGTTTTGCCCCGGCGAGGCCTGCTGCCACCATCGAGGCTTCGGCCTTCGATTTGGCAGAAGCCGTTTTTACGTTCATGCCCCCCCAACCCGGGTTTAAGAAGTGCCAGCGGTGTGCACGGCCCATCTCTCTCACCGACCCACATAACTGGTGCTTGCAGTGCCTGGGTCCTGACCATCGGGCGTCCACCTGCACCCACTGTGCCACTTTAAAAAAGAGAACCTTAAAAAACCGTCAGATCCAGCAGCGGTTATTGTTTGGTACCGACATGTCGGATTCTGCGGCACCGACATCGGCCCCGTCTCAGTCGGCACGTACCTCTTCGACACCGCGCCGGCGTCGCATCCTCCAGGTAAGCCGGCTAAGAAGCCTTCCCCGCTGTAGCGTCCTCCGGTCTCAGTAGCAGCGAGCCAAGTCCTGCCGACCTCGAGGCGCCCGCGGAAGCGCTCCACACCGATTGAGGTGAGCCCCTCGACATCGGGTTCCTCCTCTTCGGAGTGTCGAGCGGCACCGAAGGTACCGCAGAAGAAAAAACCGGTACCGGTGCCTTCGCTGGACGAGCGAATTGCCGCCGTCCTGCAGGTGCAGCTCAAGGAGCAATTGCAGCAGCTCCTAACTGCTCTTTTGAAACCGAGCATTCCAGTCCCGGTCCGGTCTGAGCCACTGGTACCGACAGTGGAGCAGCCTCTTTTATCTGCATCCACTCTGTCGGTACCGGTACATTCTGCTTCATCGGTATCCATGCCGATCTTAGCGCCGGAACCGAGGGCCTTATATCAGGCTGTGCAAACTTCGGCTCCGACACAGCCCTTAACATCTCCCGGTACCGCTTCTCTAAGGTCGGGTAAGTCGACACGCAAGACTCGACACCTGGACCCTTCCACACCGGAGTCCCGGGATCGCAGCTTTCAGGTGAGGGACCCTGATCTGTGGGGTGACTCCGAAGAGCCTCTTCTCTCTGAGGGGGAATGTTCATCGGCTAACGAGGATCCTTCTGTTTTAGATCCGTCCTCTAAGCCTGATGCAACCTCTTTCACCTCATTTCTGAAAGAGATGTGTGACTCTCTCTCTATTCCCTTGGAGGCTGAGTCCAAAAAATCCAAGGCATTTCTTGATGCACTGGATTTTGACCAGCCTTCAAGGGAATTTCTAAAATTGCCTCTCCATGATATATTAAGAGAGACTTTTTACAAAAATCTGGAGACGCCTTTAACCATCCCAGGAGCCCCTCGCAAACTGGACTCCTTATACAAGGTCATCCCCATTCCTGGCTTTGACAAACCACAACTCCCTCATGAGTCTCTCTTGGTGGAATCCACTTTAAAGAAATCCACGGGAGCTAGTGTGTATGCCTCGGTCCCTCCTGGCAGAGAAGGTAAGCCCATGGATAAGTTTGGCAAAAGGTTGTATCAGAATGCGATGCTAGCTAATAGATCAGGGAATTATGCTTTTCATTTCTCATTCTATCTAAAGCATCTCATTCAAAATCTGACTGCTTTTGAGAAATACCTCCCTGACCGCAAAAGATCTGCCTTTCGCCAAACTTCTTCATCCCTTTTACAACTACGCAAATTCATGGTCAGGTCGATCTATGACACATTTGAGCTGCCCTCTCGAGCCACGGCCATGTCGGTGGCCATGCGTCGTCTGGCATGGCTCAGGGTTTCAGAACTGGATGTCAACCATCAAGACCGACTGGCTAATGCGCCTTGCCTGGGTGATGAGCTCTTTGGAGAATCCATGGACTCCACTACCCAAAAGCTCTCAGCTCATGAGACTAGGTGGGATACTCTCCTCAAAACAAAAAAGAAGACCCCACCTACTAGGCCTTTTCGACAGCAATCGGCCTACCAACGCCGCTATGTGGCTCGTCCTTTGCCACCGGCCCCTCAGCAACCTAGGCGCCAACGACAACAACAGAGGCAAAACCCTAGACCAGCACAACAACAACAGGTGAAGCCTCCTCCTCCACAAAAGTCGTCCCAGCCCTTTTGACTTGGTTCTCCAGGACATAGCCAGTATTGTACCATCTGCCCATCTTCCACAACCCATAGGAGGACGCCTTGCTCATTACATAAGCCGTTGGGAAATCATCACCTCGGATCAATGGGTCCTCAACATCATCTGCCACGGCTATTCTCTCAACTTTCAGACTCTTCCTACCCAAAGTCTGCCAAAAGAGTCTGCTTTGCACACTCCGCAGTCTTCTCTCCTTCTTCAGGAGGTTCAATCCCTCCTCCTTCTGAACGCCATAGAGGAAGTTCCTCTAGATCAGCATGGACAGGGATTCTACTCCCGTTATTTTCTAGTCCCCAAAAAAACAGGAGATCTCAGACCCATCCTAGATCTTCGCGATCTCAACAAATGCTTGGTCAAAGAAAAATTCAGGATGCTTTCTCTGGCCACTCTTTACCCTCTTCTCAATCAAGGCGACTGGCTATGTTCCCTCGATCTCAAAGAGGCATATACTCACATCCCGATCAATCTGGCCTCCAGACAATACCTCCGCTTCATGATCAATCATTGTCATTACCAATACAAGGTGCTACCCTTCGTCTTGCCTCCTCTCCAAGAGTGTTCACCAAATGTCTGATTGTGGTGGCTGCCTACCTACGCTCTCACCACCTTCAAGTCTTTCCTTATCTGGACGATTGGTTAATCAAGACCAATTCATCTCAGTCAGTACTTTTGGCCACCAACCAAACCATCCTGTTTCTACAGCTCCTGGGATTCGAGATCAATCTACCCAAATCTCATGTCATCCCCACTCAGAGACTTCAATTCATTGGGGCGGTGCTGGATACAGTCCTCATGAGAGCGTTCCTACCGTCAACCGTCTTCAAACTCTTCAATCTCTGTCAGCAGGTGCTTTCACAGCGTTCTATCTCGGCCAAGCAAATGATGATACTCTTGGATCACATGGCCTCCACAGTTCATGTCACACCCTTCGCACGTCTTCACCTGCGCACTCCTTAGTGGACCCTAGCTACCCAGTGGTCCCAAGCGACGGATCCTTGCTCTCGACACATATCTGTGACATCATCTCTTCGTCGATCTCTACAATGGTGGTTGATATCCTCAAATCTCTCCAGAGGTCTTCTATTCCAGCTACCTCCTCATCAACTTGTCATCACCACCGACGCCTCCCCTTATGCCTGGGGAGCTCATTTGCACGAATTCCAAACTCAGGGTCTTTGGAAAGCCCAGGAAATGAAGCATCACATCAATTTTCTGGAACTCAGAGCGATGTTTTATGCCCTCAAGGCCTTCCAACATCTTCTCTTTCCTCAAGTCCTCCTGCTCTGCACAGACAACCAAGTAGCGATGTACTACATCAACAAGCAGGGTGGGACGGGCTCTCGCCTCTTGTGCCAGGAAGCCCAGAAGATTTGGGCTTGGGCCACAAATCAGCAACTATTCCTGAAAGCAATCTACATTCAGGGAGAACAGAATTCCTTGGCGGACAAACTCAGCAGAATTCTTCAGCCTCACGAGTGGACTCTCGATCCTGTCACCCTACAGTCCATCTTCGCTCAATGGGGCACTCCTCAGATAGACCTCTTTGCAGCTCCTCACAATCACCAGCTGCCCCTCTTCTGCTCCAGGCTCTACACCCCTCACCGTCTAGCAGCAGATGCATTTCTCCTGGACTGGTCGAATCTGTTCCTGTATGCTTTCCCTCCACTTCCTCTCATGTTGCGAACCTTGTTCAAGCTCAAGAGGGAACAGGCCACCATGATTCTCATCGCTCCATGATGGCCCAGGCAACATTGGTTCTCCCTTCTACTTCAACTCAGTTCCAGGGAGCCTATTCTTCTTCCGTTGTTTCCTTCTCTGCTTACTCAGCATCAGGAGACCCTTCTGCATCCCAACCTCCAGTCTCTGCACCTGACAGCTTGGTATCTCTCGGGCTGACTTAAAATGATACTCTTTTGTCCCAGCCCGTTCGTTCCATTCTGGATGCCTCCAGAAAACCTGCCACTCTTCAGTGTTATCACCAGAAGTGGACACGGTTTTCTTCCTGGTGTCTTCTTCATCATCATGATCCTACGTCCCTTGCAGTGGAGACCTTGTTGGATTACCTTCTTTCTTTGTCTGACTCTGGACTCAAGTCTACTTCCATCAGAGTCCACCTCAGTGCTATTGCTGCTTTTCATGAGCCAGTACATGGAAAACTCCTTTCAACTCATCCTTTGGTTTCGAGATTCATGCGGGGTCTTTTCAATGTGAAACCACCTCTTAAGGCTCCACCTGTAGTCTGGAATCTTAATGTGGTTCTCTCCGCCTTGATGAAGCCCCCGTTTGAACCTTTGGCTACGGCTCCTTTCAAGTTTCTTACTTGGAAAGTGGTCTTCCTTATTGCTCTAACCTCTGCCAGGAGGGTCAGTGAGCTACATGCACTAGTGGCGGATCCACCTTTTACAGTCTTTCATCATGACAAGGTGGTTCTGCGTACACATCCAAAGTTTCTCCCTAAGGTTGTCTCTGAATTCCATCTCAACCAATCCATTGTTCTGCCTGTCTTCTTTCCGAAACCTCACTCTCATTCTGGAGAACAGGCTCTACATACTTTGGACTGTAAGCGGGCTTTAGCTTACTATTTAGAGCGTACTAAACCCCACAGATCATTCCTTCAACTCTTTCTGTCCTTTGATCTGAATAAATTGGGATGTCCTCTTTCTAAACGTACGTTGTCTAATTGGCTTGCTGCGTGCATTTCATTCTATTATGCTCAGTCCGGACTGACACTGGAAGGTTCTGTCACGGCCCATAGAGTTCGAGCTATGGTAGCATCTGTAGCTTTCCTCCGTTCCACTCCTATTGAGGAAATCTGCAAGGCTGCTACTTGGTCCTCAGTTCATACTTTTACATCTCACTATTGTCTGGATGCATTCTCCAGACGGGATGGACACTTCGGCCAATCTGTTTTGCAAAATTTGTTTTCCTAATGGCCAACCTTCCCTCCATCCCTCTTTTTTGTTAGCTTGGAGGTCACCCATCAGCCAAGAATATGCTGCCTGCTTGTCCTGGGATAAAGCACAGTTACTTACCGTAACAGGTGTTATCCAGGGACAGCAGGCAGATATTCTTGCGTCCCACCCATCTCCCCGGGTTGGCTTCTTAGCTGGCTTATCCTAACTGGGGACCGCGCGCCTCTGTCGGGCAGGAAGGCACTCGCGCGTGCGCGGTGCGGCCTACTAGAACTTTCCAAGTTCTTAGAGTGCAATCACTCTAAAACTGTCCGTACCGGGGCTCCGTCGGTGCCGTCACCCATCAGTCAAGAATATCTGCCTGCTGTCCCTGGATAACACCTGTTACGTTAAGTAACTGTGCTTTTTGTTAGGTCTTATGCCAGAGTTCCATGATTCATTTTTATTAGTCTATCCTTACTTTCTTGTCCTTTAGCATTCCTTCTGTTGGGGACTTTTTTCCTCCTTTGTTCTCTTGAGGTTGGAAGAGGGTAATGGTACTGTGCTTGGCAGATTTTGGTACAAGACACAACACACACCCAACTCATAAAGAAGCTGTGTCTTATGTTTCCCATTTTGTCATGAATCTATTGAGAGGGAAAAGAGGATGAGACGAAGAAGAAGAAGACCTGGTGTGATACAGGTGAAGCAAAACAAGTCCTTTGGATAAAGGTGAAGTAACCAGACCTCACAAGAGAAAAACCCCCTCCCCTCCCTCTTGCTCTAATAAATCAGTATATGAACTGTAAAAAATATTTCATAACCCACTTACCAGCTGGCCTATAGTGATTGAGAAATGTTCTGTTTCTGAGTTAGCTATGGTAAGCAAAAACTTGTAAGAAACAAGACTTAAATTCCGATGCATGGCACCTGGCCGGATATTATGCAAAGAGGAACACAGCTCATGGTCAGAAAAACTCAAGAACATTATTTAGCAAGATTTATCATGTGTTACCACAGCAGAGAAGGAATTTTGGACTCGAAATTGCATATATGGTAAAGGGAAAAGGGCATTTGCAGGAAAGGGTTAGGCCTTACGGCAAACTGAACAGACGTATAAGATGACACAAATAGATAAGCCAATAAATGAATCTACTTATGTATTGACGTATAAGAAAAATAACCAATAAAGATGTATCATGTGATTTAGGCTAACGTGGTATTGACCACCAAGAAATGTATAAAACCAGGCCTATAAGCAGAAGTAAGCAGAACAGACATCAGAGGACCCTCAGGCCTGAGGATCACATCTGTTCCATTATATGCTGAATCATTTGAAATTGTAAGCTGTTACTGATTTGCTAATAAATGTATACCTATTGAAACCAGTATATAGTGTGTGGAGTCTCCATTTCGAGGTAGGCCTAGACAGCGGCCTACTTCACTATCAAGGCTAGTTTTTTGATCAGTGTCGACCTATCTCCAAGTACCACCTCCAAAAATTTCTTTTTTGTGGTTTTGTAAGCCAAGTATATTGTGGTTGCCATGTTGGTCCACTTCAGTATGTAGAAATAAGGGTAAAACAGACTTTCCCTTGGACTAATTTAATACACATGTAATAAATGGGGCATCATTCTGTCTTCCAGCACTGAGCAGTAACACCAGCTTTACACTAGACAGAGCTAGCTAAGAAGCTATCTGAATGTGCAGGAGTTGCAGGTCACCTTGTTTGGCTGACATTGCTGCTTGGATGTCCTGCCATCATCTGAAACTAAGCATGTCCAAGACTGAGCTGCTCCTCTTTCCTCCTAAACCCTCTGCTCCTCTCCCTTCATTCTTTGGCTCTGTAGATAATACTGTCATAGTTCCAGTCTTATCTGCTTGCAACCTTGGAGTTGTCTTTGATTCCAACCTGTCATTTTCTACTCACATCCAACAAACTGCTAAGGCCTGCCGCTTCTGTCTCTACAACATCTCCAAAATTTGCCCTTTCCTCTCTGAGCATGTTGCCCAAACCTTTGTCCATACACTCATAACTTCACACTTTCTACAATCTACTTCTAACTCAGTGGTCTCAAACTCGCGGCCTGCCAGGTAGTATTTTGAGGCCCTCGGTATGTTTATCATAATCCCAAAAGTAAAATAAAACAGTTTCTTGATCATATGTCTCTTTAGCTATAAATTACAATATTATTATTAAGACTTAGCCACAAGGAAAGATTTATAGACTATAAAGAGTTTTATCTCATGCAAAATTGTCATTTCTTTAATAAGACATTAAGGGGCTCGTAATCGAAAGAGAAAAACGTCCAAAAACTGGCCTAAGTCTGCACTTGGACGAACATTTCTCAAAAACGTCCACGCGCCGAAAATAAAAACCGGGTTTTGGACATATTTCTAAACAATCTAGGCCTTCATAGTGCCGCTCAACGTCAAAAGCTAAACGGGGCATTTCGGGAGGCGTGTTGAGGGTGGGAGTTGGGCGGGACGTGGGCTGGCTTAGACTTAGTCGTACAGCATGTATAACCGAAAGTTATACAGCCCAGGATCGACGGAACTTGGACGTTGTGACTTATCCATGGCATCCTGTTTGTCTGTTTAGATTGTAAGCTCCTTTGAGTAGGGACCATCTTCTTTGTGATTCTGTACAGCGCTGTGTATGTCTGGTAGCGCTATAGAAATAAGTAGCAGTAGTACAATTATTGCTTGGTAAAGTGAATGAGAGGAAATGAGCTTGACAGAGTGAAGCAAAGACAATGAAATGTCACAGGAACAATTCTCAGATTTAGTTTGTGGGCTTTGAACCTATAATATGCATGTATGTTCACCTTGACAATTGCTGCAGCTAGAAAGTAGCCAGTCTCTTTTTTTTTTTTTTTTTTTTTTCTTTTCTTTTCTCTTGTGGGTAGAATACTACTTTGTTTTAGTAAAAGTATGTGCAGAACCTGAAAACACCATCTTGTGGATTCTGCTTCCCCCCACCCCCAAAACATGCCCAGAGAATGCATTCATTTAGTGTAGCTAAGTGTATGCATTATGGAAGCGTATAAATGTTCACACTGAGGTACAGTTTTCCGACAGCCAGATAATACAGCTAGAACGCTAGGTAAGTTTTGTTTTGTGTTTTAAGTGTCATAATGAGGCCTCTGCCTGTAATGGGTTAGTCCCTTTGGTCCTAAATGTTTTGGGTTCTACTACTACTATTAATTATTTCTAGAGTGCTACCAGATATACTTGACGCTGTACAGAGTCGCAAAGTAAAGTTTTTCCAGTTGCCACCTCTGGTCAAGCCACTCCAGCCCCATATCTTACTAAATGTTGATTATTCATTTAACCTGCAGCTCTCTGGCTTAAGCAGGTAACCTCATCCACAACTGTGTCCTCGCTGGCCTAATGAAGGAAGCATAGCTCTCGAAAGCTCATCAGATGTACTGTGTTAGTCCAGTAAAAATACATCACCTTACAATGATTATGTAATTCTGACACAGGATGCTGTTTTCTATTTCTGAACCAAAAATACAGTGTTACATTTTAAGTTAAGTAGAAATATAAAAAGTTCTAGCTTTATTCTGTGTTGTGGGGAGGGGGGGGAGAGGGGCTGAAAGTAGCTTCGAAACCTCAAACATAGATCTTGTACATTAGTGTGTGATTAGTTTGTCATTCTCTTTGCTGCCTTTCAGGTGCTGGATTTGCAAGATGCCATAGAGAACATAACTGCCTATTACAAGAATGAGAGTGTGATGCTGAAGGACATCTGCCTGGCAGCGCTGGCTCCCTACAACAACAACTGCACCATCCTTAGTGTGCTTAACTACTTCCAGAACAGCCATATGGCGTTGGATCATAGCACCCATGATGAATTCTATACCTATGATGACTACCACACACACTTCCTCTACTGTGTTCGGTATGGGAGGGACCTGGAGTCCCTTGATAACCTCCACAGTTAATCCGTTTGTGTTTGTCTTGGTATGTTTATATAGTACTGTATGCCAGGAAACTTGGTAGAGAACTGTACGCAGGTACAACATATCTGTCTCAAGAGTCTAACTGGGGATGTGAAGAAGATGAGTGGTCACTTTGTTTATTTAGTATGTTTCATCAAAACTTGGAAGCCTTGGGAGGTTTGGAGAGCTGTACTTGGTGGCCTGGTGCTCCTTATTTTACTGCTGTGAACTGGGCCAGTTTCCAGCATTTTGGGGCGGTTTGCTGATGTCATTATGAGCCGCCCTTCCTGAGGATAAATCCCAACAGTCCCCTGTGGCATGGTTGCAGGGCATGCCCTAAGGGGCACACCTAGCTCCTTCTGAGCCCTAGTGGCTAAAAAATTTTATTGGAAGATTGAGAGATTGAGTAATGGGGAAGAATAAAGCTAAACCAAAATTGTTGACTTTTGGTATTCCTAATCTGTCAGGTCCTATTGAGAGACACTTGGTCTCACTGAATTTGAAATCTCCTTTACCTTCTATTGCAGGTTTAGATTCAGGTGCTTCCTTATATTCAGGGGAAAGGCTGACCCCTGATCAATCCACTGCTTCTCTGTCTATCCCTCAGAAAGAATTTTCCCAAATTGGTTTTATTTCTACCGAAGGACTTGCTATAGTGTCTCAGTTGATTCTCTTACCATTGTTCTTAGTCCAGTGATATTTCCTGAGGGAGTCCCAGATTCTGAGGTGACACCCTCGCAGATCTCATTGATGGACTTATGGAAAGTTGTGAAACAGATTGAGTCTCTCTTACAATGGTGTTGTGCGGTATTGTCCACGTGCATTTGACTTGCCACCCTTTTCCAAGCTGAAGAGCCCTAACCTTTTTAGTCTTTCCTCGTGCAAGAGGATTTCCATCCCCTTTATCATGTTGGTCGCACTTCTCTGAACTTTTTCCAGTGCTGTTATATCTTTCTTGAAATAAGGAGACCAGAATTGAACGCAATACTCCAGGTGAGGTTGCACCTTGGAGCGATACAGAGGCATTATAATATCTTAAGTCTTGTTAACTATCCCTTTTTAAATAATTCCCAGCATTCTGTTTGGTTTCCTGACTGCCACTGCATATTGGGCAAAAGGTTTCATCATATTGTCTACAATATCCAGACCCTTTTCATGGGCTCTAACCCCCAAGGTGGACCCTAGCATCCGGTAATTGTGATTTGGGTTATTCTTTCCAATGTGCACCACTTTGTATTTTTCCCACATTAAATTTCATCTGCCACTTGGACTCCCAGTCTTTTCCAGTTTCCTAACATCTGTTCAAATTTTTCACAATCTGCATGTGTTAACAACTTTGAACAGTGTCATCTGCAAATCTAATCACCTCACTCGTGAATCCAATTTCCAGATCATTTATAAATAAGTTAAATAGCACCGGTCCCAGTATAGATCCCTGCAGCACTCCACTGTTTACGCTCCTCCATTGAGAAAAATGACCATTTAACCCTACCTTCTGTTTTCTATCCAATAACCAATTCTTAATCCACAACTGAACTTTGCCATCTATCCCATGACACTCTAATTTTCTCATGAGCCTCTCATGAGGAACTTTGTCAAAAGCTTTCTGAAAATCTAGATATACTACATCAGCCGGCTCACCTTTATCCACATGTTTATGCACACCTTCAAAGAAGTCAAGTAAATTGCTGAGGCTGACTCTGTCTCATCAAATCATGTTTGTCTACGTGTTCCACAATTTTATTTATAATTGTTTCCACCATTTTGCCCGGCAGTGAGGTCAGGCTTTCCGGTCTGTAATTTCCCAGATCTTCCCTGGAACCCTTTTTAAAAATCGGTGTAATATTGGCCACCCTCCAATCTTCAGGTACTACAGATGGTTTTAGTGACAGGTTTCAGATCATTAACAGCAGGTCAGCAATTTAATATTCGAGTTCTTTTAGTACCCTGGGATGTATACTATCCATTCCAGGTGATTTATCACTTTTATAACTTGTTGATTTGGCTTAGTACATCTTCCAGATTCACCAAGATTTTTCAGTTCTTCTGCATCATTACCCTTGGAAACCATTTCTGGTTAAAGGTAGATCTCTTACATCATCTTCCATAAAGACCGAAGCAAAGAATTCAATTAGTCTGTCTGCTATGGCCTTATTCTCCCTGAACATTCTTTGATCATCCAACTTTCCCATGGATTTCCTCGCTAGTTTCTGCTTCTGATGAGGCAAAGTTTTTGCCTCTTTTTTGCAAGTTTCTCTTCATGTTCTTTCTTAGATGCAAAGCACTGATAAAGAAAGCTAACTTGCCAGTGCTTGTGTGTCTTCTTATTTTTCTTCATTCGGATCCTTTTTCCAGCCTTTAAAGGATGTTTTTATGGCTCTAATAGCCCTGTGAGGTATCTCTTGCAGTAAAAACCCCAATTCGAGGGGCTGTTGCTGTGAGAATGAGGGAACAGGGGTAGTTGGGAGTTGGAGTTGAAGCTTGCTCCCAACTGGTGAAACCTGCAGTGGTAACATTGGAGAGCATCTGAGAAGCTCTTGAAGTTGAACAGGACAGTTGCCAGGTCTTAGCAAGATGTTGCTGTATTAGTGAGTACTTTGGATGCTCTGGGGAAAATTTTGGATGGTACAAAGGAAGAGTTTTTTTCCTCTGAATTGAAGCAAGTTAAGGATAGCATGGAAGGCCTTCAAGATTTGACATCTGGGATTATAAAAGATAAAATTTTACTTAATAGAAAAATGAACAATTAGAAAATTATAATCGCAGAAAAGGGGATAGACTCAGAAGTACTAAGGAAATACTCCATTACAGAAAGCATAATGGATGTGTGGAATGACCTCTTGGTGGAGGTGGTGGAGACGAGGATTATAACTGAATTCAAAAAATATTGGGACAGGCATGTGAGGTCTCTTAGGTGTTAGAAAAATATGGGCAGATTTGATGGGCCATATGGTCTTTTATCTGCTATCATTTTCTGTGTTTTATAAGCCAGCTCTTAACAGTGACAGTCTATGGAGTACTGATACACCCTCCTCCAGAGGCCTGTGAACACTGCTTTCCCAGCATCCTTTCTGCTTTTCTGGCTCAGAAAGAAGCCATTTTCCATTTCTAGACCGCAAAACCTTTCAATTTGATGTGGTTTATAAAGAAAGAAAGCCAGGCATGGGCATAGAATTTTGGGCATTAACTATGCCCTTAATTGCCATTTTGAGTGAAAATTCCAGATGTTAGCTAGGATTTAATAGAAGGAATTTAATAGAAGGAAGACCAAAAGGTGAGTTTTTTCATATTTGTTGCGAGGTGCCCCATTGCAACTTTAAAAAAAAATAAATTTTATTTTACCTTCAGTTGTAAACAGCTGCACTAACTGTATTCGCAATGCCTGGTGTTTTTTTCTCAATCCCCTTTCTTTTGTGGTTATGCTTTCCTTGTGTAATCTCATCTTAACTGACTTCCAGCGTGCTTTCTTATTGGTGGATTGACTTGCCAGTTATTGGGGCATGTACCACTTTTCACTAAACTAAACTAAACCTTAAGTTTATATACAACATCCTCTCCATAATTATAGAGCTCGGTACGGTTTACAAAAGCTTAATATAAGGAAGGAACAGCATAATGGGGTTGGAGGTTGAGTATAGGGGGAAGAGAGCCTTACATTTTTGTGAAGAGCTTAGTTTTTAGATGCTTTCGGAATAGTTGGAAGGAGCCCTGATTCCTTAGTGGGGCAGAAAGGTTATTCCAAAGCCCTTTGATTCTGAAGAAGAGAGATTTCCGTAATCTTCCCGCATAGAGGATACCTTTTCACCCCTCTACAAGTCAGCCCCCAAAAAAAAGATAGGCTAAGAAGGGTTTGGCCTTCCCCTGTTTAGTGTAGTTGTTTAATTTCACATGCTCGTACTTTCTGCTGTGGAGTGTAGCAAAAATTGTAATTTATCACCATGAAACACCATCATGTGACATCATTGGTTGTTTGAGGCTTTTTAAGGATGTGGAATTTTTGTACAATGAGACATAGCTAAGCAAAATTTCTTATCTTCTATTTACAGGCTCCCATTTATGTATAATGTGGGAAAAAATGACAGTGGGAACCCAAATACTGCTTCCTGATTTAGTCCTTCTGCTAGCGTTATCCTCAAAGCGCTAGTTTGGTACTGTAATGTTTTCAGCACCTTGTGCATAGCACAGGGCAATTGTACTATGATATCCTTTTGAGCGTAATCAGTGCTGCTTGTTCTGCTATCATTTTTGGGTAGGAGATGTAAATGTGTGTGTGCTGTTTTGCAGGGCCCCGGCCTCGTTGAATGATACAACCACACTCCATGACCCTTGTATGGGCACGTTTGGAGGGCCGGTCTTCCCCTGGCTGGCATTAGGAGGCTACGATGGTGAGTAGAGATTACTGAAGGATGAGAGACGCATCAAGGCCATATATGGCAGTACAGTAGGATTTTGGTGGGCTCACGCTTTCCACTATAAATGTAGTGGTTAGAGTGGGATATAAGCCTGCATCTGCAGGTACTTTTCCTGTCCCTAGTGGGTATATCAAAAAACTAATAAACTTGAAACTCAGTCTTTTTATACCTGGAGCAATGGAGGATTAGGTGACTTGCCCAGGGTCACAAGGAACTGCTGTAGAAATAAACCCAAGTGCTCCTGGTTCTTAGTCCACTGCATTAAACATTAGGCTACTCCCTCCATGTAAGAATACTGCTTTTTGTTATGATAGAATAGTGTGTGAGTTGTGTTTTGGTTTGGTTGGTTTTTTTTTGTTTTGTTTTTTTATCAGAAAATCTTGGTCCTTTTGCTGGAGAACCTAAGCTGTGAATCTCCATAAACTTGTTGTGTGGCACCTTTCAGTTTGTTGAACAATTTAGCACTTTCTCTTAAAACCCAAAAAGGATCTTTTTGTACAATTAGACCAGTGTATCACAAACTGTGTGCCGCGGCACACTAGCTTGCCTCCTGGGATTTCAGGTGTACCTCGGCACACTGGAAACGAGGAGAGGCGCTGGCTGACTGCCTACAGGACTTGCCTCTCACGGCAAGAGGCACGTCCTGTAGGCAGGTTCTCAACACGCGGCCCCAGCAGGTATGCGGCGCCGGCACTGTATGTCTGCCATCGTGTATCTCCTGGGACTCCTGCCTTTCTCGTTTTCTTTCCCCACCCCTGGACCAGCTGCCGCTAGCATTAGTTTAGCCGCAGTTTCATCAGGCAGCCTCGTGGCCTTTGCTAAGCCGGCCCACTTCAATGATGCAACTTCCTCCTTTGTCAGAAGTGGGCCAGCCTAGCAAAGGCTGCCTGATGAGACCGCGGCTAAACTAATGCTAGCGGCAACTGTGTGGGGAAGTTAAAAGCACACAGTGAGTTGCCACTAGGGAGAGGAGAGGTACTGCTGGACAGGGGAGGAGGGGAAGGTAGACGAGGTACTGCTGGACAGGGAGAAGAGGGTGGAGGGAAGGGAGAAGGGGTACTGCTGGACATGAGGAGAGGGAGAGGTGCTGCTTGGGAGGCAAGGTACTGCTGGACAGGGGGAAGAGGATTCAAGGGAAGGGAGGAGAGGTACTGCTGGGAAGAGAGAAGGGGGGTACTGCTAGACATGGGTAGAGGGAGAGGTGCTGCTGGACAAGGAGGGAGGAAAGAGAAAAGAGAAGAGGTGCTGCTGGACCTGGCTAAAGGGGAAGGAAACATAGTAGGTAAAAGCACTATGCATAGTAGGTAAAAGCACTATGCCTGACAGTATGACGCAGGACCTACTACTATTAGAACAATGGTCATCGACTTGGCAGCTCAACTTCAATGCTAAAAAATGCAAAGTGATGCACCTGGGTAAAAGAAATCTGTGTCGGACTTACACGTTAAATGGTGAGACCTTAGTTAGGACCACGGAAGAACGGGATTTAGGAGTAATCATTAGTGATGACATGAAAACTGCCAATCAAGTGGAAAAGGCTTCCAAGGCAAGGCAAATGATGGGTTGTATCCGTAGAGGTTTTATCAGCAGGATGCCAGAGGTCATAATGCCACTGTACAGGTCCATGGTGAGACCTCATTTGGAATATTGTGTTCAATTCTGGAGACCACATTACCGGAAAGATGTGCTGAGAGTTGAGTCAGTTCAGTGGATGGCCACCAGGATGGTCTCGGGGCTCAAGGATCTTCCGTATGAAGTAAGGCTGAATAAATTGCAACTGTACTCACTTGAAGAACGAAGAGAGAGAGGGGACATGATTGAGACATTTAAATATATCACAGGTCGTATCGAGGTGGAAGAGGATATCTTTCGTCTTATGGGACCTTCGTCCACCAGAGGGCATCCGCTGAAAATCAGGGGAGGGAAATTTCATGGTGACTCCAGAAAGTATTTCTTCACTGAGAGGGTGGTCGATCATTGGAATGAACTCCCACGGCAGGTGATTGAAGCCAACAGCGTGGCAGATTTCAAAAATAAATGGGATATTCATGTGGGATCTCTAATGAGGTAAGGGCAGGAGGTTGGCGAGCAAACTCATGGGGGAAGGGTCACTGGAGTGGGCAGACTTGATGGGCTTTGGCCCTTTTCTGCTGTCATTTTTCTATGTTTCTATGAAACGAAAGGTGCTACACACTGGAGGGGAGGGTGAGATGGTGCATGGGGAGAGAGCATATTAGCTGTGAGTGGGGTTGGGGGAGGGAAGGAAGGAAGATTGTTGCAGGAGGAGTGAGAGTGATAGAGAGAGAGAGAAATGGACATGGGGTGGAGGAGAGGGAGAATGTTGTTTTGGGGGGTTGGGAAGGAAGGATGATATGGGTAAAACTTGGAAGGTAGAGAATCATTTGTTAGGGGACGGTATATGGTACACTCTTTGCTATTTTCTAAGTTTCCAAGTTTATTAAAACTTTGATTAAAACGCCAATCATAAATTCAGTGCCAATTTGGGATAAACAACCTCGTAGTCTTTTTTTTTTTTTTATCATGTCTTTCAATTTCTACCCATGTTGAATGATATTTGATATAATATTTATATTCTGCCAATCCCCCCACCCAAAAAGAGGTTCAAAGCAGATTACAAGAAATCAGTGTATAATGGATAATGATCACAAAAGTCAATAGCAGAAAATTATTGTAATAAATATTTTCTAAATGACTTAGTTTTTTCCCTCATTATAGGTGACAATTACAATAATGCCACAGCCCTTGTAATAACTTTTCCTGTGAATAATTACCACAATGATACGGAGAAGCTGAACCGAGCTCTGACCTGGGAGAAGGAGTAAGTATTAGGGAATATGGAAGAGGCAACGATATAAACATGAACTGCTCACCTGCCAGCTGTACTTGCTCAGACCACATGGACTGATGAGTGCAGGGACACATTAGCATTTGCATTTGTTCCTGAATAAGAAACGTGTCTGGAGATAGTTTAATAATAATAATAATAAGTCCTCTTTAAATTGAATGTGTTGAACATGTTTTGTCTCGCTCTTTTTTTTTTTTTTTTGCTGCTCTTGTCTTTGTGCCTTTATGCTTACAGTAAGACAGACATTAGACTTCTTCTTATTTATATATTGAGCACACACCTTTTCATTGGTAGCTCAAGCAGAGTTAATTCAGGTGCGTTAGGCATGACCCTCGCCTCAGTGAGCTTACAATTTAGGTTTATATGTAAAGCAATGGAGAATGAAGTGACTTGTCTAAGATCATGAGAAATTGTCAGGAGTTTGAATTGTTGGTTCTGAACTTGCTACTTCCCACTGTGCTGTCGAATGCTTAAGGCCCAATATTTAGTGCTATTTAGCTGGCTGGTCTGCTAAATAGCACATAGCTGGCTATTCAGCGGGAGGTAAGCAGCTGTCTCCTGCTGAATATCCGGCTTAGTGGATTGGCTGGTGACAGGCTATGTTGCATGACATAGCAGGTCACTGCCAATATTCAGCGACTTGCCGGCTAAGATCAATGATCAGACAGAGCTGCCTAAAAGGGTGGTATATCTTTGGCCATTAAGACTTAGCTGCTGAATATTGGTCTAACCGGGTATGTCTTTGCCAGCCAGCCAAAAATAGACTTGAAATTCAGTGCCTGTCGCCACATACAGCACTGGCTTTGAATTTCCAGTATCGCTACAGACTGCGGGAGATCACCAGAAATCTCCCGTAGTCTGAATATTGGTCAGTTAATGTCTAAAAACCTCGGTATCTAGCAACCTGAGTACTTATATTTAGAAGCAATACTGTACTGTCACGCCATTTCGTATTTCCAGGCACCTCCCACACACGTAACACCTACCTGTTTGCCTTCCCCTCCTTGAAGGGCTATATCTACAAGAGATTCCTTGATAGAACACTGTCATTCCAAGCTGGCAGGTGGAATAAATGTCTAACCACCCTCATTTCTAACACACCCTCCTACCAAGCCTTCAGGAAATCAATCAAAACCTATCTCTTTGACAAATTTTTCTGATTCCTCCCTGCCTTGTTGTATCTCTGACATACTTATTGCATTTCTGACTACTCTACCAATGTAATAGACAATATTCTCTGTAACATCGCTGTCTGTGTACAGTCTCTTCCTAGGTAAACCGCTCTGAACTACTTCTGGTATTGCGGTATACAAAAATAAAGTTGTTATTATTATTAGTGACTGGTGTGGCCAAGGAGTCATCTCCTTGAGAATTCATTATGATTTGCTGAAGCCATTGGAGTAGTATGGTGACACATGCATGAAAACTGAGCATGCGCCCGATGCTGGCATCAGGAGCGGCTCACTAAAGCTGCCGTCGACTGAGGTGTGTTGAGAGGGAAAAGAGGATGAGATGAAGAAGAAGAAGACCTGGTGTGATACAGGTGAAGCAAAACAAGTCCTTTGGATAAAGGTGAAGTAACCAGACCTCATAAGAGAAAAACCCCCTCCCCTCCCTCTTGCTCTAATAAATCAGTATATGAACTGTAAAAGATATTTCATAACCCACTTGCCAGCTGGCCTATAGTGATTGAGAAATGTTCTATTTCTGAGTTAGCTATGGTAAGCAAAAACTTGTAAGAAACAAGTTTAAATTCCGATGCATGGCACCTGGCCGGATATTATGCAAAGAGGAACACAGCTCATGGTCAGAAAAACAGAGTACTCAAGAACATTATTTAGCAAGATATATCATGTGTTACCACAGCAGAAAAGGAATTTTAGACTCGGAATTGCATATATGGTAAAGGGAAAAGGGCATTTGCGGGAAAAGGTTAGGCCTTACGGCAAACTGGACAGACGTATAAGATGACACAAATAGATAAGCCAATAAATGAATCTACGTATGTATTGACGTATAAGAAAAACAACCAATAAAGATGTATCATGTGATTTAGGTTAACGTGGTATTGACCACCAAAAAATGTATAAAATCAGGCCTATAAGCAGAAGTAAGCTGAACAGACATCAGAGGACCCTCAGATCTGAGGATCACATCTGTTCCATTATATGCTGAATGATTGATTCTTGTAAGCTGTTACTGATTTGTTAATAAATGTATACCTATTGAAACCAGTATATAGTGTGTGGAGTCTCCATTACGAGGTAGGCCTAGACAGCGGCCTACTTCAGTGTTGGAGTGAGTTCAGCATGTCTTAGCTGACATCTTTAGCTGATAGAGCTTGGGGATCCCCACCAGCGCAGGTATTTACAAGGGTCATTTCATAAATAATGCATTATTTTTTTAAAAAATTTACATGTTTTATTTTTTTTCAAGTATTTCTTTACAATCCTTCAATATAGTCTCCCTGCTTTGCAATGACCGAGTTGAAGCTGCTTCATTCCATCCAAGGCACCGTTTTTGTTCAGTTGCCGAAAGGCTCGGGTACTGGCAGAAGAAAGCTCTTCCAGAGATGCAAAACAATGTCCATGCATAGGTTGTTTCAAGGTCAAAGTCTGGTGGACTCATGTCTGGATTGTAGGGAGCATGAAGTAATACCTCCCAGCCGTATTTGCGTAGTTTTTCAATGACGATATTCCCTATGTGCGGGCAAGCGTTGTCGTGAAGAATGAGTGGCCCAGCCAAGAGCAACTGAGGTCAGGTTTTGTGCATTTTTTTTTTTTGTAAAAAATCACGATAATACACTGCTGTGACACTTCTTCCACATGGAACTTTGTCTGTAATGATGATGCCTTCATGATCATAAGCAAAAATCATTTGTTTGCCTTTTGATTGAGCTCGTCAAAATTTTTTTGGCCATGGGGAAGATGGAGCTCTCCACTCGTCATTGAAAAACTACAGAAATACAACTGGGAGGTGTTACCTCATTTCCCTACAGTCCAGACATGAGTCCACCAGACTTCGACCTTTTTCCAAAGTTGAAACAACCTATGCGTTGGACATCGTTTTGCATCTCTGGAAGAGCTCTTTTCCGCCAGAACCTAAGCCATTCGGCAACTGAACAAAAACAATGCTTTGGATGGAATAATGAAGCTTCCCGGACATTGGGACTCGGTCATTGTAAAGCAGGGAGACTATATTGAAGGACTGTAAAGAAATACTTGAAAAAAAACAAAACATGTAAATTTTTTTAAAAAATAGTATGCATTATTTATGAAATGACCCTCGTAAATACCTGCGCTGGTGGGGATCCCCAAGCCCTGTCAGCTAAAGATATCTGCGAAGACATGCTGAACTCACTCCAACACGCCTCAGTCAATGGCAGCTTTAGTGAGCCACTCCCGATGCCAGCATCGGGCGCATGCTCAGTTTTCATGCATGTGTCACCATACTACTCCAATGGCTTCAGCAAATCATAATGAATTCTCCCATTAGCATCGATTCCTCTCCTATTCAAACGGACAACAAAGTTAAACTTCTTGGCGTTATCCTCGATGAAGATCTTACATTCTATCAGCAAATCAGTTTCAAGTTTCAAGTTTATTAAATTGTTTGATTAAACGCTTTTTCCAATTTCAAAGCGTTTTACAAAAATAAAAACAGAATTTAAAAAAACAAAAAAACAAAACTAACTTATACATAATATTCTACTAAACGTACAAGGGTTACATCCTTAGGACAAGAAGAAAACTAGAAACAGTGGTAAAATGGGGAAGAAATACAATTTTTGTTAAAAGAGTACATAAAAGGAAAACACATTGGGGAGATAAAGAAGGAAAATAAAAAGGCCAAAAAGAGGTCATTAGAAAAGTATAATGGTTTATATTTAAGAGAAAAGAAGTTAACTGATATTATTGTGCAAGGAATTAACTGATGTTATTATAAAAGAGAACTGTCAGTTAAATGCTTCTTTAAAAAGAAGACACTTTAAGTTCTTTTTAAAAGTTTGCAAATCTTGTTCTAATCTTAAATACAAAGGGAGAGAGTTCCATAACATTGGGGCAGTAACAGAGAAAATTGAAGCACGGCGGGTACCGATAATTTTCAAAGAAGGAACATTTAGGGTAGATTGAGAGGCTGATCTGAGAACTCTGGACGAACTGTAAGGAATCAGGAGCCTATCTATAAAAGCAGGAGTATTGGTTTTTAATGTATTAAAGACTAGGAGAGCTATTTTATAATTAATCCTGTAAGATATAGGCAGCCAGTGAGCATTTTGTAATAGAGGTGTGACATGATCAAACTTTTTAGAACCTGAAATAATCTTTATTGCAATATTTTGAATGAGTTGAAGACGTCTTATATCCTTTTGGTAAACTCCTTTTAATAAGGAGTTACAATAATCTAATTTTGCGATAACTAAGGAGTGAATTAATGTATTAAGAGAAAATGAATCGAGAAGTGGGGCAAGCGAACAGATCATCCTTAACCTATAGAAACAATTTTTAACAAGAGCACTGATGTGTGCTCGGAAAGTGAGATTGTTATCTATTAAGACTCCCAAAATTTTTGTGTTGGTTGTTTGATTGAGGGGCTTATTGTCAATTATTATTGGACTAGTAAGTTGGACTCCTTCTTTCCCTGAGAAAAGCACAGTAGAGGTTTTATTTATACTTAGGGATAGTTGGTTGTTATTTAACCATTCATGAATTTTGGCTAACTTATGATTAATTTCTGATATGTCATGTGAACTGTTGGGATCAATGGTGTGCAAAAGTTGAAAATCATCTGCATAGGCATATACTGTGAAGCCAATGGATTGACAGAGTGTTAAAAGTGGGGCCAAGTAAATATTGAACAGTAATGGGGAGAGTATGGACCCTTGAGGTATTTCATAATTATTTTGGTACGGCTTTGAAAAAGAATTGTTGAAGAACACGGTGGAAGATCTTTCAGAAAAGTAAGATCGAAACCAATCTAATACTTGATCTTTAATGCCAATAGATGAAAGGCGCTGGAGTAGTAAACAGTGATCGATAGTGTCAAAAGCTGCAGCTAAATCAAGGGAAATGAGAATAACCGATTTATGTTGGTCCAGAAAATAGTGAATAGTTGTAACAAGACCTATTAATGAATGTTCTGTAGAATGATTTTTCCGAAATCCAGTTTGATTAGGATGTAAAACCTGAGTTTTGTCAATGAAATCCGATAATTGCTGAAATACTACCTTTTCAGTAATTTTGGCTAAAAATGGTAAACTCGAAATAGGACGATAATTAGAGCATTCTGACAAACTTGATTTGATATCCTTAATGATAGGAAGAAGAACAGAATGCTTCCAATCTGTTGGAATTGATGAAGTGGACAGACTAGTATGAATAATTTGAAGAATAGCTGGACCAAATACTGAGAAATAACGTTTGAGAAGAAAAGGCGGAAAGGATTCCAATTTTGACTCTTTGAGGTTTAGTCCTTGAAATAGCTGTTTTATTTCAGTTAAAGATGGAAGGGTAAAGTTTGAACATGTAGTGACATATTTTTTGATTTTTTATCGTCATCTAGATTTTCCGTTAAATCATTGGTTAAGGGTGAGCTAGCATTATTGGTTATGTTTGCTCTTATTGATGTTATTTTAGTATGAAAGAAGTTGGCTAAACAATTAGCAGAAGGAGTATCAATTGGAGAAATCATTGGTTTATGTTTGAAAATTGTTAAATGTTTTAACATTTTAAAAAGCGCTGAGGTATTCTTGGTCTTAGAGATTTTTTGAGTGTAATACTGTTTCTTTGTTTTATTGATCATTTGACGGTAGTGTTCGGATTGTTGTTTATAATTGTCTAAATTGATTTGAGTTGGTTTATTGCGCCATTTACGTTCGATTGAGCGTAACTGTCTCTTTAATAAGGCAAGGGAAGAATTGTACCAGGGGTTTTTCTGCTTTTTAGGTGTGCCGTAACACAAAAATGCTTTCACAAACTACAACTCATCTGCTCCATCTCTTCCCTTAACGATCTTCCTTCAGTTAGTACACTGATCCATTCCTTTGTTATTTTGACCTTGGACTACTGTAACGCTCTCTACCAAGGCATAACCCAGAAAGAAATTCATTGCATCCAATTAATGCAAAACACTGCAGTGAAATTAATCTACCATGCAAAAAAATTTGATCATGTCACTCCTCTCCTCCGCAAAGTACACTGGCTACCCATCACATATCGCCTCACCTATAAAATACTACTTCTTGCTTTCAAAACAAAACACTCCCACCAACCAGTTTTCATTGATAACTTCTAATTCCGTATGCTTCTTGTAGGACTCTTCGATCTAGTAATCAAAACCTATTCACCATCCCTTCGATAAGATAACTTTTTTTACGACATTACCCGCAAATCCATCTTCTTTGTTACTGCTCCCACCCTGTGGAATGCCCTTCCTGCTGACCTTCGATTAGAAAACTCTAGATAAATTTAAAATCAAACTCAAAACCTTCCTTTTTAAAGACGCCTACACCCTGTAAACTCAACTTCAACGACAATTATTCCTCCTTTGTAGAACTTTTTGACAATCAAAATGCTTCTTTTGAAGCGACACCCTCCTACCCAAATGTACTTCCCTTATCCTCGTCCCTCCCTTTATTTTTATTTTCAATCTCAATGTATTTTCTTCCTTCTGTATCATGTACGTCAGTGCTTAAGTGCTTCCCTCCTTTTATAGCTTACACATGCTTTTATTTTTATTTTTCTTAAATTTTTATATTCTATTTTATTGTTAACTGTTTAGATACCTGTATGATAAACGGTATATCAAAAATAAAGAAACTTGAAACTGGTGTTTCCCTCTTAACTAAAGGTGCCATTTATAGAATTATCCCCTCTGTTGTTTTCCTTAGGATAATTTAAGAAAAACCTTGCTTTTAGTTTTGTTTTTGGAAATGAAAAACATTTTTATTTTATGGCCAGAGAACCTATCATAAATATCCATCTTCTTACAGTTGTCTTGTCATTCTGTTTTCTTACTTTCTGTGTGTTGGCACGATGCCTCCTCGGGGTGCACTGAAGTGCCTTTCTCAATGTTCTCAATGTCGCAGCCTTTCTCAATGTTGTTTAGTATGTCCTAGTGGCTGTGAGTGGGAAGGAGGAGCTTTTGTTAATACTTCCAAGTCTGAATATTTCCTTATGAATTAAAAAAAAAAAAAAATGCTTTGTTCTAAACTGCCAATTCCTGAAAAGGAAGGTTTTTTTAATGTTAGTGGGTTTTAGTTTTTTTTAAGCTGTTGCTTTAAAAGAGCCTTATTTTTTCTTTTTCAGGTTTATCAGTTTTTTGAAAAACTATAACAATTCGAACTTGTCCCTTTCCTTTTCCTCTGAGCGAAGCATTGAAGATGAGATAAATCGTGAGAGTAATGGTGATATCAGCACAGTTGTGATTAGTTATGCTGTTATGTTTCTTTACATTTCAATAGCCCTTGGGCACATTAGGAGCTGCAGAAGACTTCTGGTAGGTTTGTTTGTTTGTTTATTTAAATTTTATATATCACTTGGCTTACTTAGATCACAGCTGCTAATAATTAAGTTATTTTCTTTGTATATATTTTTATTACACCAAGATACTTTCACACTCAGAACTTCAATCATTTTCATAATTGCAGTTATCAATAAATCTCTACCTCCGTTGCTTCAGACGTATCAAATGCATGACAAAAGAAATAACTTTTAAGCATATTCTTAAACTTCTTTTTAAAATTTGCCTCAGCATGCAAATATTTTGGAAGACCACTCCCCAGCTAAACAAAAAAGTTTCTCCCTTCTATCTTCACATCTTGCTCCTAAGTGGGGTATTACCATCCTGAAATGATCTAAGAACTCTACTAGGTACATAAGGTATTGTCAGGTTACTTAAATAAGGTAGTTGCAGTTCAAAGCAAGCTTTGTGCTAATGTCAGTTTAAATTGAATTCTATATTTAATAGGGAATTAATGATGATGCTTGAATAAAGAAGTAACATGGTCAAATTTACCCAGTAACTACTCTGCAACATTTTGTAAAGTTTGTAATCTCGTCGTGCTAATTTGGGATAAACCTGTTTCTGTAATCTATGCAGTTAATAAAGCAATGCAATTGCTATATAATTTTTACAGTACAGTAAAACCCCGCAATACCTTAGAAATGTGCTCCTCAACAACTGAATAAAAGAGGGGGGAGGCCTGTTCTGTTAAATTCTTAAAGAACTCTTGTTCTAGTATCCTAAGGCTTTTGCCCAGCCATTGCAGTGACAGGCCATGTCCCTGCAATGGCTGGGCAATGACAGACCGCAATACTTTCCTAATCACCAGATGATGATGGTGTGTGACAGTGAAAACCCCCTTCACCCCAACCCTGGGAATGTGAAAACTGCTTCCATAACTTCTCCAGATCCAGCCCAAGAAATAGCAGCCAGGCTAGAAAAATTGAGTCCTACTGCATGATACTGGGCTGAGCCCTAGAATTAATTTTGAAAGGATGGGGAGGGGGGGGGAGGGTGAGTGAGACATTACGGTAATTGGTGTCTCAAAGGAAGAGGTAGGCTTTGCAGATCAGATGTATATGCTGCTGGATCTGAATGTGCACTTTATTTCTTTCAAAATTCAGGCCGATTGAATTGCTTTAAGAAAGATTTATCAAAACAGTTTTCTTAGCCCTTTGCCCTTTTTTGTTCTGTTTTTAAAGGTGGACTCTAAAATATCCCTGGGCATCGCTGGCATCTTGATAGTGCTGAGCTCAGTCGCTTGCTCTCTTGGGATCTTCAGCTATGCTAGAGTGCCCCTCACACTGATCGTCATTGAAGTTATCCCGTTCCTGGTGCTGGCTGTTGGAGTAGATAACATCTTTATTATCGTTCAGGCTTTGCAGGTGCGATGCAGTAGTTGACAAGTCTGCCTACTTGAAAAGTCTTGAAAAGTGTAGTGGTTTAATGAAGGGAGAGGGCAGCCTACAGATGAGATGCTGTAAAAATGCTAAACACATAGGCCATTCTGAAAGAGAGACAGGTCTGTACTGGATGGTTCTACCTGGTGTCTCTTCTTGCATTCTAGATCTGTAGTAGAGAATGGCACAGGGACAAATTTGTTCCCGTTTCCACAGGAGCTCAGTTTCCCCGTCCCTGCAAGTTTTGTTTATTCCTGTAAGCTCTGCCTTAACCACACAAGCGTGCTTGAGGCTTGTGTAGATGAGGACGGAGCTTTCAGGAATGGGGCAGGGACAGGAAAAGAATTTGCCGGGATGGGACGGAAAGATGAGTTCCTGTGGGGAGTGGAAAAATTTGTCCCAGTGTCATTCTCTAATCTGTAGCTAATAAGATGTGTTGCGATAGTAGCATCATATACTGGGCAGCAAATCAGCTGTTTTGATAATGGGGTTTATTTTGGTTTGTCACAATTTGCTTGCTTCCTTAAGAAGCAAATTATAAATCTGTGGGCACCTTTCCATTGCTGCTTATGAGGATCACGTTTTTGTTTCACCAGAGGGATGAACGTCTCCAAGGAGAAACCCTGGAGCACCAGATTGGGCGAGTCTTGGGAGAGGTGGCTCCCAGTATGCTTTTATCTTCCTTCTCGGAAACTGTAGCATTTTTCTTAGGTAAAGTAAAATGTGAACTACTTTTTCCCCTTTTTGTATTGTACCATCCAGTTAATTAATTTCTCCATTGTCAAGCAGGATAAATCAGCCACAGCAGGGGTGGTTAGTTTGGCAATACCAAAAAGATAGCTCTCTGAGGCTTGCTGTATAGCTGCTACCTCACGAGTTTTGCAGTCTGTTTGTGCTCTTGCTATCAGTTTTTGTAGGTATGGTTTGTGTATTCTATATTTGCTGCTGAAAATCATTTACCTGGGCTTCTAGAAAGGTATTCTTAAACAGTACCCATGCCTTAAGTAAACTTTTTTTTTTTTTTTTCTTTTAACTCGTACAACCAGTCCTCAAGAAGGAAAAGGGATTGTGATTTGTAAACTGCCTTTTCCTGTCACGTTGGGCTCATAATATACCTGGGGCAGTGGAGGATTAAGTGACTTGGCCAGGGTCACAGGAAGCAGTGCGGGGTTTGAACCCACAACCTCATATTCCTGAGGCTGTAGCTCTGTAACATGGAGTGACTGAATCTGTTGCACAAGGCTATAACTTATATAGTGTGGTACAAAGGAAGTACGTATATTTTTATTTTTTTTTTTTTTTTGTCTTAATCAGAAAAAGTAATAACAAGAAAAAGCTCCTCTCCACTGCCCTTAGAAACCATGCTCTGAGCATAGTTTCTAAAAACAGCAAAGAAGAACCTCTTCCCGTCACCACTCCTTCTTTTATTTTATTTTATAATCTTTATTCATTTTCTTTTGTTACAACAAGTGTTTCATATAAACTTATTAGAAACTTAAATATATACACTTGATATACATACTTATCATCATCAAGTTTAACATTTTTTAGAAAATTAATTTTATACAAAATTTATAATATTATGCAGTAAATCTAAATTTATATAATTTCTTTTGAATGTAGTAATCCCCCCTCCCTCCCTCCCATTCAATCAGTAATATTTAAAAACAACTTTATTGTAAATTCATTCAACATTGATATAGTGTGTAAAAATCAAAAATAAAATCCCACCCCATTCCCCTCTAATCAATTTTTATCTTGGGAAAAGTTAATCATTCATTACAAAAATCTGTTAATGGTCTCCATATCTTTTGAAATTTATTAATGTATCCTTTTTGTGTTGCTATGGTAAGCTCCATTTTATATATATGACAAACAGAATTCCACCAGAAAGTGTAATTTAACCTGTCATGTCTTTTCCAATTAAATGTGATTTGTTGTATTGCTATTCCAGTTAAAATAAACAAAAGTTTGTTATTATTTGATGTTATTTGACTTTTTTTTCTCATTGTTGTTCCAAATAATATAGTATCATATGTCAAGGCTACTGGGTTTTCCAACATCCTATTAATTTGAGGCCAAATTGATTTCCAGAATGTTAAGATGAATGGACAAAAGAATAAAAGATGGTCTAATGTCCCAATTTCAACATGACAGTGCCAGCATCTATTAGATTTAGAGCTATCAATTCTATGTAAACGTGTAGGGGTCCATAAAGCTCTATGTAAAAGAAAAAACCAAGTTTGTCTCATAGATGCTGACACCGTACATTTTAACCTCCAAGACCAAAGTCGTGGCCATTGAGATGCACTAATTTGGTGCTTTATCTCAATGCTCCAAATGTCTCTAAGACCATTTTTTGGTTTTTTATTTATATATCCGGATATTAATTTATACCACTGTGCAGCTTCATGTCCTATTGAATTTATCTGGAAACACAAGAATTCCAAGCTGTGATAATTAGTAAGATTTTTCCATTCAGGGAACCCTACCTGAATGGATTGCTTCAATTGCAACCATCTAAAATATTGTGTTTTATTAAGATCAAATTTATGTTGCAATTGTGAAAACTCCAGCATTTTACCATTTTTTATTATGTCGTCTAGAATACGAATACCTGCTATCATCCAGTTTTTCCAGATTATTTTGAAGCCGCCTATTTTGATCTTGGGGTTTAACCAAATTGTTTGAGTTGTTGATTTACTAATTGGAATAGGAGTTAGATTACTTATATATCTTAAAGTTTTCCATGTATCCATGAATATTTTATGTTCTTTGTATAGCCTTGGCATCTTGATACTAATTACATGACTAAGACGTAATGGAAACATAAGTCTCCATTCTAGCCAAAACCAATCTGGAATATTTACAGTGGGCTCTGGGAGGATCCAATACATACCTTGACGTAAAATATAGGCTTGATGATACCTATAAAAGTTGGGAAAATTTACCCCTCCCTCCGCAATTGGTCTTTGCAATGACACTAATGCAATTCTGGGGTTTTTTCCAAGCCAAATAAATTTTGTTAATATCTTATTTAATTTTTTATAAAAAGAATTTTGGAAGAAAACTGGTATCATTCCCATTTGGTAACAGACTATAGGCAATATCATCATTTTAACAGTTTGTATTCTTCCCCACCAAGATAAGTGTAAAGGGTTCCATTGCTCACACATCTCTGTCACTTTTTGTAATAAATTTTTTTCATTAATTTTCATTGTATCTTCCAAATTTTTTGTAATCCAAATTCCAAGGTATTTAATAGCATCTTCCTTCCAAACAAAAGAGAATGAATTAAATAAACTTTTTGTACAATGTATATTTAATGGAAGTATTTCTGATTTATTCCAGTTTATTTTATATCCTGAAAATTTTCCGAATTTTTCTATTAGTTCAAGTAAATATGGAATGGTAGATTCTGGATTCCTCAAATATAATAGTAAATCATCAGCATAAGCTGATATTTTATATTCTTTATCTGAATGAGTTATACCTTGTATTTCCTTTACTTGTTGGATTGCTAATATTAAGGGTTCTAAAACTATATCAAACAGTAAAGGAGACAAAGGACAACCTTGTCTGACTCCTCTTGGTAGATTAAATTTTTCTGAAAACGTATTATTAATGTATAATCTAGCAGAAGGGGAGCTATATAATGTTTGTATCATTTGTGTGAATCCAGGACCTATACCAAACCATTCCATTGCTTGATACATAAATGTCCATTCTATTCTATCAAAAGCCTTTTCTGCATCTAAAGAAACAGCAAAAGTGGGCTCATTCATTTTCTTTGTTAAGTATAACATATGGAATGCTAATCTAGTGTTATGAGATGAATGTCTTTGAGCAACAAATCCTGTTTGAGACATACTTATAATATGTGGGAGAGCTTTAGCCAATCTTAACGCAAGGATTTTTGCTAATAATTTTCCATCTACATTTATTAAAGAAATTGGTCTATAGTTCGATACCAAAGTGGGATCTTTATTTGGCTTTGGCAAAACTATTGTTAATGATTCTGCCATAGTGCCATTTGTACAACCTTTATTAAGTTGATATTGAAAAAGATTTAATAAATAGGGTAATAAAGAGTTTTGAAATGTTTTATAAAATTCCACTGTATAACCATCACCACCTGGAGCGGATCCAACTCTAAGGGATTTCAAAGCTGTTTCTAATTCTTTTAGTGATATTGGTTCTTCCATACTTCGTTTTATATGTTCAGGAACTTTTGGACCCTCTAATAGTTTCAAGAATTCTAAACCTTCCTTTTCTTTATTTAAATAAGTCTCGGAAGAATATAGAGATTTATAGAATTTTAGAAATTGTTTTAAGATTGGTTCAATTTGTGTAAGTGTTTCACCATTTTCATCTTTTATAGCAATTATTTTTGTTTTCTTTTTTTTCACTTTTAGATAATTTGCCAGTATTCTTCCCGACTTATTTGAGTTTCCATAATACAATGCCTGCTGAGAAAATAAATCTTTCCTTATCATTTTTGATGATATTTCATTGTATTTACCTTTGAGTTTTAACAATTCTTGTTGTATAGAATATTCCCATTTTCCTATTAATTTTAATTCTAAATTTTTAATTTCTTTTTCTAAATTAGAGTATTGTTTTCTATTTTGTTTGTTAAGATAAGCCGAATAAGAAATAATTTGTCCTCTTATTGATGCTTTAAATGCATCCCATAATATTTCTCTAGAGATCTCATCTTTATCATTTATTTGAAAAAAATCTTTCATTTTTATTTGAAAATTTTCACAGAATATTTGATCAGCAAGCAATGTATTATCAAACTTCCATATTGTTCTATTTGTATTTTGATCTGTGATTTTAATTTCAATCCATACCCCACCATGATCTGATAAAATAATTGGATCAATGGCAGCTTTTGTTACTTGATGTGCTAGGTGTTTTGATATAAATATATAATCTATTCTTGAAAAGGAATTGTGAACATGAGAACAGAATGAAAATTCCCGTCCATTAAAATGAAGTATTCGCCAAATATCTATTAAATCACAAGTTTGTATTAAATTATCTAATCCCATTGATTTCATATATCTACTTGGGTTTTTGTCCAATAGAGGATCCATAACAGCATTAAAATCCCCAGCTACTATTAGATTTGAAGTAGCCAGTGGTAATATCAATTGTTGAAGAGTTTTAAAAAATTCATTTTGGTTCGAAT
Organism: Geotrypetes seraphini; assembly: GCF_902459505.1. Classification (NCBI taxonomy): domain Eukaryota; kingdom Metazoa; phylum Chordata; class Amphibia; order Gymnophiona; family Dermophiidae; genus Geotrypetes; species Geotrypetes seraphini. The sequence goes on from NC_047085.1 coordinate 140,077,009, forward strand.
TAGGGGCGTATATATTAATCAACGTCATGGTAGTATTTCCCATATTCATTTCCACAATTATCCATCTTCCATTAATATCTGTTGCCTTTAATTTGAATGTAGCAGTACATTTTTTATTTACCAGAATAGCAACACCTGCTTTTTTCTTTGTAGCTGGTGAGAAAAAACAATGTTTGACCCAACCTCCTTGTAGTTTACTAGATTCAATATTTGAGAGGTGGGTCTCTTGTATAAAGCATAAATCCGCATCTTGCCTTTTTAAAAATAATAGTGCTTTTTTCTTTTTTATCATATGATTTAGACCATTAACGTTTAAGGATATTATTTTAAGATCCATTTATGCATTTTTAATATATTTTCTTTAAAATTATATGAATTGTTTTCCTTAATTTTTTTTCCCAGTATTTAAAATATTTTAGAATATCCCCTTTTTCTTCTTTACCCCATTCTCCATTATATTTCCCCCTTCCCTTCCCTCCCTTCCCTCCCCATTTTAATATGACCACTTGGATACGCATATTGAGGTTAGGTGTATATAACTCCTACAAGCTATTACAATATATAACTATATTTACTACCATTATTATTTATTTTATCTTTTTAATTATATTTCTCCCTTTAGAGATGTTTTAATTTATTTTATTCTATTATAAATTCCCAATGTATAATTTATTTTTTTTATTTTTTTTTTTTTTTTTGAGTTTATTATTATGTTTTGGTTTGTATTGTATAATAAAGTAAATGTTTTCTAACAGTAAATTCTAAGTGGTATCAAGAAATGTTTTCATTTTTAAATATTAAGTATGAATTATATTCTTTCCCTATTCTTTAAGGAAATTATTACATATGACAACAATGTAAACCACAAGTTCAGTTAGATATAAAATAATTCAAAATGATGAATAATTGTATTTAAAATATTATAACTTATATTTTTAAGGCTTAGGTATATGTTTGAAGGCAGTCACAAAGGATGAGCAGACATCTCCCCAGTCCAACCTTCAGGAGATTATCTTTAATCTTTTCCCTTCAAAATAGTTATTAGTTGCACTTTTAGAATATCAAATCAAAGAGTAGGAAACTATCACATCCAGAAGAGCAATCCCTCTCTTTACAAAACCGCCGCGCGGCCTTCAGTGCAAGCCGCGGCCATAACATCTCTGAGTGTCTGTCACTGTCATGGCCGTCGCCAAAAATCGCATCCCGGCCCTGCAAAAAGGCTCAACAAACAAATAACATTCCAGTGGTATCACTCGAGACAACTCAGTGCCATACTTTATCAAAGGAAGATGTAGGTAGAATTTCCTATGAATTCAATAAAAGTATATAATTGAAATTCTATGCTTTTTTTTTTTTTTTTTTTTTTTTTTTTTTGACTTAAGATGTGGAGGGGTTTAATCAAAAGCAATTCAGGAAATTATTCTCAGTTCTCACAAACCTCCTGTCCCATTTTGCGTCCCAAGCTGTTCATGTCCATTGCTATCTCAGACAATTTTCAATCTGCATCCATCTCCCTTCTTTGTCATTGACCCAATCTTCCGTTTGTCTCAAGTTCGCTCACATCTCGTCTCTCAGCAGCATGACAAGACAGCATGCTGGATCCTTCCGACATGGACTCCTGTCATGTGCGCTTTGAAACGCAAAGTAACCGGAAGTTTATTCATTGAAAGGAAATTTTACTTTTATCCAATACGAATTCGTTTTACTCAATATCCTACATTTGTCAAAGCGATTGGTGCCTTTTTTAATTTTGACGCCCCTAGCTTTCCTTATCCAATCAGCGACTCTCTTAATGTAAGGTCATGAGTAAATAAAAGTCCAATACTGCGCAATTCCACAGTCTCATCATCGGAACGCTTCCTGGCTCAGAGTTTTACATGTAAGTTTTTGTATATATCTTTAAACATGTGCTGAAGATTTTTTTTTTTTTTTTCAGTCTCGTTGTTTAGAATGTTCCTGCGGTTCAAATCACAATTCCATGTTCTTCCAATTCCTTTCAGTTGGAGTTGAAAGTTCTGTTTCTGTATCGAACTTTATATCTGTATTTCATATTTAATCTTTATGTTTTATTAATTTAAATATAAATATAAACACAAATATATTATTCGATAATAAGTTCTTGTTTAAGAGGTCATTGGCTGTTCACATTGATCGAGGAAATCTTGAAGTTTTGTAGGATCTGAAAAGTTTTGAGTTTTGTTAGCAATGGTAATTTTCATTACTGCTGGATAAAGAAGGCCATATCTAGCCCCTAGAGCTCGCAGTTGGGGTCTCATGTCCAGGAATTGTTTTCTTCGCAATGCAGTCTCTTTTGCAAAGTCAGGGACAATGTGGATTCTTGCATCCTGACATTTGAGGTTTTTGTTTTCCTTTGCAAGTTGGCAGATTTCTACTGCTTGTTGGTGTCTCAAAAGTTTAAATATTAAAGTTCTTGGTCTTGATTGAAGGTTTTTATTTTGTGTTGGTATTCTGTGTGCTCTTTCAATTTCTAATGCAGCTTTGAATTTTAAAGGTAATATTTTAGGTAGAAATTGTTCCAGGAATGTTATAGGGTCATTTTTTTCTACCCCTTCCGGAATCCCGATGATCCTTAAATTATTTCTTCTTTCTCGATTTCGGCTGTCTTCCAAGTCTCTTTTAATTTCTTCAACTTCTTTCCATATTATTTTAGATTTTCTCATGTCTGTATTCAGTTGCTCTGTATTGTTTTCCAGGTCATTTATTCTGTTTTCAACTATATCCACTCTTTTGGTAAGAAGTGCAGCATCTTCAATTGCTTTTTTTAGTTTTTTGTTGCTGTCTAATACTATTTCTTTAATTTGTCTCAATTCTTCCATGACGTCGGGGCTTTCATCCGATGGCAACGGAACTTTTGAAGGTGTATTATTTGGCTCTGGTTTTGATCTTTTATTGCTGCTGCCGATACCGGATCCACTAGCTTCTGAATCGCACTTGTTTTGTTTTTTAGATGTCATCTTCTGTTAATGTTTTCTGATTTCTTTTTTGTAGTAATTTCTGTAAAATAAGCTTGTTTGTACGGAGCTTCTCCCTCACCCAACCGTCAGCATTCGCGTCCAAGCCACGCCCTAAAGTACGTATATTTAAACCTGGCATATATAGCCTGGTCTCTGCCCAAAGGAGTGCACAGGAAGAGAGTTTAAAGGCTAGGAGGGAAGGGTTCAGCATGATCACAGCACAAAGAGGCTCATGAAATCACATTTTTGTAAGTTTCTGTATTGTATGTTCCCCCCACAAATATATATATATATATGTATAAATATATTGGAATGGCTACACCTAACACTCAGACTTTGTCCTTAGTATTCAGTGCTTGAGGGCTGCCAATGGTGTATAAGGAGGAAATGAATATGCATGAGGGAGATTTGCATGCCTACTGCTTCCATTGTTTGCAGAGCTCTCTTATTCATTAGGCATATCCTGAAAACCTTAAATTCTGAATCACTGACCTAGGGTTATTACTATTAATTATTTCTATAACGCTACCAGACACATGCTGCTCTGCACAGAGTTTTATTTCCATTGAAAGCAGTGGAAGTAAGTAGGGACAGATTAAGACATCTGGGTTTTACTTCCATTGCTTTCAACGGAAGTCCTAGGGAAAGCATAAGATCAGTGATTGGGAGAACATAGAGGAGAGAGCAGGGTTGGCACCTTTCAAAAGAAATGCAATTGCAGATAGTCTTGTGTTATACCAGGACAAGCAGGCAGCATATTCTTGACTGATGGGTAACGGCACCGACGGAGACCCGGAACGGACAATTTTAGAGTGATTGCACTTGGAACTTGGAAAGTTCTAGTAGGCCGCACCGCGCACGCGCGAGTGCCTTCCCGCCCGACAGAGGCGCGCGGTCCCCAGTTTCTTAGTTTCCGCGGAGCTAAGAAGACGCACTTTTCAACGGCTGTTGAAAACTTTTTTCCTCATTCGCCTTCCCGCTCGCGTAAACCTCTACAGAAATTGTATTTCCTTCTTTCTTTTATCATTTATTTTTCTTCTTTAAAAAAAAAAAAAAGATTTTCTTTTTCCTTTCTTTTTTCGGTTTTGCCCCGACGGGGCCTGCTGCCACCATCGAGGCCTCGGCCTTCGATTTGGCAGAAGCCGTTTTTACGTTCATGCCCCCCCAACCCGGGTTTAAGAAGTGCCAGCGGTGCACAAGGCCCATTTCTCTCACCGACCCGCATAACTGGTGCTTACAGTGCCTGGGTCCTGACCATCGGGCGTCCACCTGCACCCGCTGTGCCACTTTAAAAAAGAGAACCTTAAAAAACCGTCAGATCCAGCAGCAGTTTATTGTTTGGTACCGATATGTCGGATTCTGCGGCCCTGACATCGGCCCCGTCGCAGTCGACACCGCGCCAGCGTCGCATCCTCCAGGTAAGCCGGCTAAGAAGCCTTCCCCGCTGGAGCGTCCTCCGGTCTCAGTAGCAGCGAGCCCAGTCCTGCTGACCTCAAGGCGCCCGCGGAAGACCTCCGCACCGATTGAGGTGAGCCCCTCGACATCGGGTTCCTCCTCTTCGGAGTGTCGAGCGGCACCAAAGGTACCGCAGAAGAAAAAAGCGGTACCGGTGCCTTCACTGGACGAGCGAATTGCCGCCGTCCTGCAGGTGCAGCTCAAGGAGCAATTGCAGCAGCTCCTTTCTGCTCTTTTGAAACCGAGCCTTCCAGTCCCGGTCCGGTCTGAGCCACCGGTACCGACAGTGGAGCAGCCTCTTTTATCTGCATCCACTCTGTCGGTACAATTCTGCTTCATCGGTATCCATGCCGATCTTAGCGCCAGAACCGAGGTCTTTACATCAGGCTGTGCTAACTTCGGCTCCGACACAGCCCTTAACATCTCCCGGTACCGCTTCTCTGAGGTCGGGTAAGTCGACACGCAAGACTCGACACCTGGACCCTTCCACACCAGAGTCCCGGGATCGCAGCTTCCAAGTGAGGGACCCTGATATGTGGGGTGACTCCGAAGAGCCTCTTCTCTCTGAGGGGGAATGTTCATCGGCTGACGAGGATCCTTCTGTTTTAGATCCGTCCTCTAAGCCTGATGCAACCTCTTTCACCTCATTTCTGAAAGAGATGTGTGACTCTCTCTCTATTCCCTTGGAGGCTGAGTCCAAAAAATCCAAGGCGTTTCTTGATGCACTGGATTTTGACCAGCCCCCAAGGGAATTTCTAAAATTGCCTCTCCATGATATATTAAGAGAGACTTTTTACAAAAATCTGGAGACGCCTTTAACCATCCCAGGAGCCCCTCGTAAACTGGACTCCTTGTACAAGGTCATCCCCATTCCTGGCTTTGACAAACCACAACTCCCTCATGAGTCTCTCTTGGTGGAATCCACTTTAAAGAAATCCACGGGAGCTAGTGTGTATGCCTCGGTCCCTCCTGGCAGAGAAGGTAAGGCCATGGATAAATTTGGCAAAAGGTTGTATCAGAATGCGATGCTAGCTAATAGATCAGGGAATTATGCTTTTCATTTCTCATTCTATCTAAAGCATCTCATTCAAAATTTGACTGCTTTTGAGAAATACCTCCCTGACCGCAAAAGATCTGCCTTTCGCCAAACTTCTTCATCCCTTTTACAACTACGCAAATTCATGGTCAGGTCGATCTATGACACATTTGAGCTGACCTCTCGAGCCACGGCCATGTCGGTGGCCATGCGTCGTCTGGCATGGCTCAGAGTTTCAGAACTTGATGACAAATTAAGACCGACTGGCTAATGCGCCTTGCCTGGGTGATGAGCTCTTTGGAGAATCCATGGACTCCACTACCCAAAAGCTCCCAGCTCATGAGACTAGGTGGGATACTCTCCTCAAAACAAAAAAGAAGACCCCACCTACTAGGCCTTTTTGACAGCAATCGGCCTACCAACGCTGCTATGTGGCTCGTCCTTTGCCACCGGCCCCTCAGCAACCTAGGCGCCAACGACAACAGAGGCAAAACCCTAGACCAGCGCAACAACAACAACAGGTGAAGCCTCCTCCTCTACAAAAGTCGTCCCAGCCCTTTTGACTTGGTTCTCCAGGACATAGCCAGTATTGTACCATCTGCCCATCTTCCACAACCCATAGGAGGACGCCTTGCTCATTACATAAGCCGTTGGGTAATCATCACCTCGGATCAATGGGTCCTCAACATCATCCGCCACGGCTATTCTCTCAACTTTCAGACTCTTCCTACCCAAAGTCTGCCAAAAGAGTCTGCTTTGAACACTCCGCAGTCTTTACTCCTTCTTCAGGAGGTTCAATCCCTCCTCCTTCTGAACGCCATAGAGGAAGTTCCTCTAGATCAGCAGGGACAGGGATTCTACTCCCGTTATTTTCTAGTTGCCAAAAAAACAGGAGATCTCAGACCCATCCTAGATCTTCGCGATCTCAACAAATGCTTGGTCAAAGAAAAATTCAGGATGCTTTCTCTGGCCACTCTTTACCCTCTTCTCAATCAAGGCGACTGGCTATGTTCCCTCGATCTCAAAGAGGCATATACTCACATCCTGATCAATCTGGCCTCCAGACAGTACCTCCGCTTCATGATCAATCATTGTCATTACCAATACAAGGTGCTGCCCTTCGGTCTTGCCTCCTCTCCAAGAGTGTTCACCAAATGTCTGATTGTGGTGGCTGCCTACCTACGCTCTCACCACCTTCAAGTCTTTCCTTACCTGGACGATTGGTTAATCAAGACCAATTCATCTCAGTCAGTACTTTTGGCCACCAACCAAACCATCCTGTTTCTGCAGCTTCTGGGATTCGAGATCAATCTACCCAAATCTCATGTCATCCCCACTCAGAGACTTCAATTCATTGGAGCGGTGCTGGACACAGTCCTCATGAGAGCGTTCCTACCGTCCAACCGTCTTCAAACTCTTCAATCTCTATGTCAACAGGTGCTTCCAAAACGTTCTATCTCGGCCAAGCAAATGATGATACTCTTGGGTCACATGGCCTCCACAGTTCATGTCACACCCTTCGCACGTCTTCACCTGCGCACTCCTCAGTGGACCCTAGCTACCCAGTGGTCCCAAGCGACGGATCCTTGCTCTCGACACATATCTGTGACATCATCTCTTCGTCGATCTCTACAATGGTGGTTGATATCCTCAAATCTCTCCAGAGGTCTTCTATTCCATCTACCTCCTCATCAACTTGTCATCACCACCGACGCCTCCCCTTATGCCTGGGGAGCTCATTTGAACGAATTCCAAACTCATGGTCTTTGGACAGCCCAGGAAATGAAGCATCACATCAATTTCCTGGAACTCAGAACAATGTTTTATGCCCTCAAGGCCTTCCAACATCTTCTCTTTCCTCAAGTCCTCCTGCTCTCGCCTCTTGTGCCAGGAAGCCCAGAAGATTTGGGCTTGGGCCACAAATCAGCAACTATTCCTGAAAGCAATCTACATTCAGGGAGAACAGAATTCCTTGGCGGACAAACTCAGCAGAATTCTTCAGCCTCACGAGTGGACTCTCGATCCTGTCACCCTACAGTCCATCTTCGCTCAGTGGGGTACTCCTCAGATAGACCTCTTTGCAGCTCCTCACAATCACCAGCTGCCCCTCTTCTGCTCCAGGCTCTACACCCCTCACCATCTAGCAGCAGATGCATTTCTCCTGGACTGGTCGAATCTGTTCCTGTATGCTTTCCCTCCACTTCCTCTCATGTTGCGAACCTTGTTCAAGCTCAAGAGGGAACAGGCCACCATGATTCTCATCGCTCCACGATGGCCCAGGCAACATTGGTTCTCCCTTCTACTTCAGCTCAGTTCCAGGGAGCCTATTCTTCTTCCGTTGTTTCCTTCTCTGCTTACTCAGCATCAGGAGACCCTTCTGCATCCCAACCTCCAGTCTCTGCACCTGACAGCTTGGTATCTCTCGGGCTGACTTCGAATGATACTCTTTTGTCCCAGCCCGTTCGTTCCATTCTGGATGCCTCCAGGAAACCTGCCACTCTTCAATGTTATCACCAGAAGTGGACACGGTTTTCTTCCTGGTGTCTTCTTCATCATCATGATCCTACGTCCCTTGCAGTGGAGACCTTGTTGGATTACCTTCTTTCTTTGTCTGACTCTGGACTCAAGTCTACTTCCATCAGAGTCCACCTCAGTGCTATTGCTGCTTTTCATGAGCCAGTTCATGGAAAACTCCTTTCAACTCATCCTTTGGTTTCGAGATTCATGCGGGGTCTTTTCAATGTGAAACCACCTCTTAAGGCTCCACCTATGGTCTGGGATCTTAATGTGGTTCTCTCCGCCTTGATGAAGCCCCCGTTTGAACCTTTGGCTACGGCTCCTTTCAAGTTTCTCACTTGGAAAGTGGTCTTCCTTATTTCTCTAACCTCTGCCAGGAGGGTCAGTGAGCTACATGCACTAGTGGCGGATCCACCTTTTACAGTCTTTCATCATGACAAGGTGGTTCTGCGTACACATCCAAAGTTTCTCCCTAAGGTTGTCTCTGAATTCCATCTCAACCAATCCATTGTTCTGCCTGTCTTCTTTCCGAAATCTCACTCTCATTCTGGAGAACAGGCTCTACATACTTTGGACTGTAAGCGGGCTTTAGCTTACTATTTAGAGCATACTAAACCCCACAGATCATTCCTTCAACTCTTTCTGTCCTTTGATCCGAATAAATTGGGATGTCCTGTTACGAAATGTACGTTGTCTAATTGGCTTGCAGCGTGCATCTCTTTTTGTTATGCTCAGTCCGGTCTGACACTGGAAGGTTCTGTCACGGCCCATAGAGTTCGAGCTATGGCAGCATCTGTAGCTTTCCTCCGTTCCACTCCTATTGAAGAAATCTGCAATGCTGCTACTTGGTCCTCAGTTCATACTTTTACATCTCACTATTGTCTGGATGCATTCTCCAGACAGGATGGACACTTCGGCCAATCTGTTTTGCAAAATTTGTTTTCCTAATGGCCAACCTTCCCTACATCCCTCTTTTTGTTAGCTTGGAGGTCACCCATCAGTCAAGAATATGCTGCCTGCTTGTCCTGGGATAAAGCACAGTTACTTACCGTAACAGGTGTTATCCAGGGACAGCAGGCAGATATTCTTGCGTCCCACCCACCTCCCCGGGTTGATTTCTTAGCTGGCTTATCCTAACTGGGGACCGCGCGCCTCTGTCGGGCGGGAAGGCACTCGCTCGTGCGCGGTGCGGCCTACTAGAACTTTCCATGTTCTTAGAGTGCAATCGCTCTAAAATTGTCCGTACCGGGGCTCCGTCGGTGCTATCACCCATCAGTCAAGAATATCTGCCTGCTGTCCCTGGATAACACCTGTTACGGTAAGTAACTGTGCTTTTCTTCATGTTTAAGGATGGAACATGTTACTCTGTTTTCTTACCTCCTAATTTTTGGCCTGAGCATAACTGACTTATTTGATATGCTGAAAAACACTTTAGAAAAGGATGGTGACATTAGTATTGCTAGTACTGGGTCTGAGATTTTATTTTCTAAATAAATCAGCTGGTGTTCAAAACACAATCATTAAAATATATTTTTCTTGGCCCTGTGGCATGAACTTAGAGGAGATTTTTTTAAAACTAATGGGTTATTAATGTAATAATTAAACTATGCATACTTTGAGTATGAAAGTTTTTAAATAATAAATATGAGAAAAATAATGAGTGAAAAAAAAGAGCTGAGGTTAATCCCCAGGAAAACTGGCATAGAGGAGAGCAGCAGGTAGGCTGCTGGGTTGAAGAATCTAGCAGCTAATGCTATCCATTGCTTCTATTCTGACTCCTTTCTCCTTTTCCAGGGGCATTGTCTTCTATGCCAGCCGTCCGCACCTTCTCTCTTTTTGCTGGGATGGCTGTGTTTATCGACTTTCTTCTCCAGATGACCTGCTTCGTGAGTTTGCTAGGATGGGATGCAAGACGCCAAGAGGTATGTGAACTGCTGGCTTTTGGCTTTCTCCTGCTTCCCCAAGTACAAACTTGTATATTCTCTTCAGGCCCTATTTAGAAATACATAAGCAGATATAATCTGATGGGTTGATTTTGTGCTTGCTGCACCCTTGCAGGCTTTCTTTTAAGCAGTTGTACATGCATCATAAACTGTGCCTCCTGATCAGGAGATGGTATAATCTAGAAGTTTATTGACTTGCTTTACCAGTAAGAAGGCGCATACATAGGTCTCCCTTTGCCAGTTTTACCACTTGTAATAAGCAAGTGCCTTGGAGAGGCCCTGGAGAACTTTCCAGATAAAAACTTTTGCCTGGAAAAAGCAACAGTGAACCAACTGTCACCTAGCTTTGATTTTTGTTTTAGCGTGAAGTATCTCTCCATACCTCTGCCAATCTTATGTGTTTATTTTGTTATTAAAAATCAGTATTTTTTTGTTGGATAATATAACCAAAAAATACAAAGGAAGCTTCATTACATTCAAAATAAACACATCAGTAAAATGGTTTGTGGGGCTTTTTTTTTTTTTTTTTTTGCTTAATTTTCATCTATCATTCATGATGTAATATTTGACTAGTGGAGCATACAGATGAGCTTCAGACTGACTCTGTTACAATTAGAAGATACTAGCTTAAAAAAGATGCTGGTATTTTGGGCCAGTGGCACCAAACGCTCTAAAAGCTAAAGTCAGCAGTAAAGAAGAAGCACTGTGGGTCAGTATGGAAAGAGGAAATGGAAAATATATTTACATTGGTGTGATATATAGGCCTCCTTCACAGACAAAAGAAGTGGACAGAGATTTAATAGTAGACATTCAAAATGTAACTGTAAAAAGGGAACATAGTAATATAGTAGATGAAGGCAGATAAAGACCCGAATGGTCCATCCAGTCTGCCCAACCTGATTGAATTTACATTTTTTTTTTAGTTTTCTTCTACTTAGCTATTTCTGGGCAAGAATCCAAAGCTCTACCTGGTACTGTGCTTGGGTTCCAACTGCTGAAGTCTCCGTCAAAGCTCACTTCAGCCCATCCCAGCCATTGAAGCCCTCCCCAGCCTATCCTCAACCAAAAGGCCATATACAGACACAGACCATGCAAGCCTGCCCAGTACTGGCCTTAGTAGTTCAATTATTTTCTGATTCTAGATCCTCTGTGTTCATCCCATGCTGCTTTGTCACCGTTTTCCTCTCCACCACTACTAATAGACCCATGCTGTCTCTTCTTGACCCTGTAGATTCGGCAACTTTAATATGATCTTTATGGAAATCCACTGCACTTCTCAAACTGCTCGTTTGAGATTTGTGATTATTCTTATGGGGGAAAGAAGACCTCAAGGGCTCGCAGCTGCCTGAATTTAGAACTTGTCTTTACAGGTCAGCCCCTTGCGAGCTATCATTAGTCAAGCAAGTCCCCTCATTTAAGCATTTTCAAATAATCACAATTAATGGACCAAAAGCATTTTGTAAATGATTGTACAGTGGTGCCTTGGATTACGAGCATAATCTGTTCCAGGAGCATGCTCGTAATCCAAAATGCTCATTTATCAAAGCGAGTTTCCCCATAGGAAATAATGGAAACTCGCTTTGATATGTTCCCACCCCCAAGGCCAGGGCGCTGTTCCCCCCCCCCCCCCCCCGCATAATCCGGCACCCCCCGTGAGAACAGGCACCCTCCACCCGACCAACTTTAACTCCCCCCCCCCCCCCCCGTCTGGCACTGGCATGAGAACTGCTCTCCCCCTCTCGCAAAGGGCCCCCCCCCCCCTGCTTGAATTGGCACCCCCCCTTTGGCACCGGCACGCAGCCCACAAGTGCCGGTGCCGCTTGAAGATCTTCTTCTTCCCAGTCTCTGCCGGCTTTGAGCATGCATCTGCGCATGCTCAAGCCCTTCTAATTCTCCCTCTCGCCGAGATTGCGCTTGTACTTGGTTTTTAATGCTGGTGCTCCTTCCTGGCTGTATTAGTGATAAATTGCTCTGTTTAGAGCTTCATCAGGAGAAAATCAACCTTACTATCAGCCGGCGCCACTTTCCACAACTGCATATCTATGCCCTAATTTGATCTTATTTTATGCTCTGAAATGCAACTTAAAATACTAATCTAGACTAAAACACTTTTTATATAAAACCCCAACAGAGACTCTGAAGGCTACATTATTGCCTAAACTGACTTTGCTGAAAAAGCAGAATACTGAACTAAAAAATTAAGAGAAAGATAATTAAATAACCTACTGAAGCCCAAGTTTACCTTTTCCCCAAGTCTGAATGCCAGTAGGTAAGATAAACCAATAGAGCTTTTCTTCCCCTTAGCAAATCCTCACTCAGCACCTCTTCAGGACATTAACCTAGTTGTGATATTGTCAAAAGCACCCTATATGTACATATCCCTAATTATTAGACTTGTTACTCAGCTCTGTTTTCTCCATGCTTTCTTTGCTGTATTTATTTATATGAGACTGTTCATTGGCTAGTTTGTACAGTTGTTAGACTTGTATTTATTAGGTTCATAGGTTGACCACTGCTGCAAATGGTCATAGGAGTGATTCTCCCCTTAGGAATTTAGACACTCAGAACTTCACTGATAGTAATTTTATTTTTAATTAAGTATACAAGGTTGCCACCTTTTTGCTGTTTAAATTTTGAACCTGTAGATTGTCCTACCTAAACAATTTTAGCACTGATTTAACAGTACTGAGTGTAGGATAGCTACAGTATTTCAGCTGTGCTACAGAGCCAAAGATTCTTGCTGAATGTTTTGGGATTTGTTTTGCAGCGAAATAAGTTGGACATTCTGTGCTGTATCAGAATTCAGGACAGTGGCAGTGGTGTTTCCCAGAGCTCCAAGAGCTGCCTATTCCTATTCTTCAAGAAATTTTATGCTCCACTACTGCTCAAAGACTGGGTACGGCCTATCGTGGTACGTATGTGCTGTCTCATTTTCACATGGATTCCATAAATAGAAAAAACACCACAGGTACCAGAAGCAGCGCATGGAAACTTTTCATAGTTTTAACTGTGGCAGTCTCTCCATGAAATCCTCTTATAAGAACATAAGAATTTGCCTCCGCTGGGTCAGACCAAGGGTCCATTGAGCCCAGCGGTCCGCTCCCGCGGCGGCCCATCAGGTCCATGACCTGTTGAGTGATCTTTTGACTAACCTGTTGATTCATACTCCTTTATATCTTGAAAAAAAAACACTTTTTCCCTTTTATCTATATCTTTTTTTTTTTTTTTTACTCCTGTGTCCTCCTTTATCTTTAGCCTTCAATCTCCTTATCCTTCAGGAATTTATCTAGTCTCTCTTTGAAACCTCTTAATGTAGTCTGTCCTATTACATCTTCTGGAAGCGCATTCCAGGTATCCACCACCCTCTGAGTGAAGAACTTTCTAGCATTGGTTCTAAACCTGTCCCCTTTCAATTTCTCCGAGTGCCCTCTTGTTTTTGTAGTTCCCAGTACGCTGAAGAACCTGTCCCTCTCCACCCTCTCTATGCCTTTCATATTCTCAAACACTTGCTTTGGGATTGCCTTGATCTAGAGATGCTTTAACGTGGTCTGTCTTTGCTACAGCAAGTTTCACTTGTCACATTTTGGTTTAAGATTGGCAGTAGAAGAGAACTAACAGTTGTAAAAATGTACATGTGTTTGTTGTATTTATCAGCTTAATAAAAGCATCATCATAAGAACTTGCCATACTGGGTCAGACCAATGGTCCATCTAGCCCAGTATTCTGTTTTCAGCAGTGGTCAATCCAGGTCACAAGTGCCTGGTAGAAACCCAAATAGCAATATTCCATGCTACCAATCTCAGGGCAAGTAGTGCCTTCCCCTATGTCTGTCTCAATAGCAGGCTATAGACTTTTCCTCCAGCAACTTGTCCAAACCTTTCTTAAACCCAGCTACGCTAAATGCTGTAACCACATCCTCTAGCAACAAGTTCCAGAGCTTTAACTATTCTTTGAGTGAAAAAAATGTTTTCTCCTATTTGTATTAAGAATATTGCCATATAATTTAATTGAATGTCCCCTAGTCTTTGTACTCAACTACTTCATTTTGTTGTCTTTTGTCCTCTTCCCTGTAGAACAGTGTTCCTGACTGAGCTGGATTTCCCTCCTCAAATGAGGGTTAGAAAGACAGTTTTCTTTGAGACTTTTCTCTTGATATTACTCCTGTGTCAATGGCATGTACCTCTACTATGATGGTAGCTGCCTTTTCCTTCCTATCTGGTGCTTGAGTACCTTGCTGCATCTTACTGAAACTTGATAGTGGTGTTGGGCATGAACCTCAGATATGAATCTCATGCATCATAACTGAACCCTAGTATACTGGCTTTTGAAGAGCTAATTATATATTGCTGTGTAAAATAATTTTTGTTCCTGGGCTGTAAGTGTAATTTCTTAATTGCTCATGCCTAAAAAGTATAGAAAATAAAAAGTATAGAAGATTTGCTTTTGTGACCAGGTTAGTCAAATTTTTCTTATAAAGTTATAAAAATCAACATATGAATCACAATTAACATGTATTTATAGTGAAGTTATACAAAGATAATCACAGAAGATTTAGAAGTGAGTAGTTTTTTTGAGATTTGTGATTATATTGCAAGTCATTTTCATGAATCAGCCACCAGATGTAGTCACCCATCATATTTTTATTATATTATCCTTGGTAGTGGCATTCAAAGTCCAGTATATCCTGGTGGAAATGCTCACCTTGCTCATCTGAGCATGCTCCCATGTTCTCCTTGAATGTCTCAAGATGAGCATAAAGGACATGAACTTTGAGAGACATCCTACAGCCCATTTTACTGTAATTCTTCACCAGTTTCTCAACCAACTCCATGTAGTTTTTGGACTTGTGTTTGCCCAATAAGCTCCAAAGCACTGAGAGAAAGCTGTTTCAAGCCGCTTTCACCTTCCTAGTTAGCTTCTTGGGAAATTCCTTGCACTCCAGGATCCTCTTTATCTGTGGTCTGACGAAGATACCAGCTTTGAACTTTGCCTCAGATTAGAGAAGATGTCTTGAAGGTACTTAAAGGCTGCCAACTCCTTATCTAGAGCTCTGACAAATTGTTTCATTAGGCTCAATTTGATGTGCAGTGGTAACATCAGCACCTTCTGAGGGTCCCCCAGTGGTTCTCATTTGACATTTCTCCCCACAGAGAACTCGATCCACTGAGATAGCAGGGAAACTTCGTAAAACTGCCTTGGGGTCTCATTAGGAATGCTACCCAGCCATACTCATACTTCAAGGCACCTAGCAAGGTCTGGAGGCGAAGAGTGGCCTAGTGGTGGAGCTGCTACCTCAGTATCCTGGGGTTGTGAGATCACATCCCTGCGCTGCTCCTTGTGACCCTAGACAAGCTACTTAATCCTCCATTGCTCCAGGTACAAAATAAGTACCTGTATGTATGCAAACTGCTTTGAATATGTAACCACAAAAAGGCAGTATACAAGCCATATTCTCTCATCAGCTGCACCACTGATATTGTAAACTGGATCGATGACGTCTCCCTCACTCTCTGAATTGCTGCTTTTTTCTGAAGACAGCCTCTCTCTCTCGCACGCACCCTCACTCTCTCTTGCTCACTCTTGTGCTCTCTTGCTCTCTCTCGCTCTCTGGGGGATTGGGTATGGGGAGGCAAAGTTGCACCAGGGTGATTGATGAAGAAATGTTCGGTTATATGCAATACTCAACTGTGCTTTAGTGAAAGGACCCCTAAGTTTACTCAGCTTGGAATCAGTCTGGAATGTTCTGCAAAAGTAATTTTCAAAATATCAATGTCCTGGTCATAAAAGCAAAGTTTAAGGGAATGATGGCCATTTTCTATACTTTGTGGCATAGGCAATTAAGGAAAAACATTTATTACTCGGGAACAAAAATAAAAAATTTTGTTATGTGGAGGGGCATAATCAAAACATACATGCAAGTCCGATTTGGACTTATGGCACTAGATGTCCAAAGTCAGCAGTGGGAAAATGCCCATTTTTTTAAAAATACATCTAGAATTTTGGGGGGTGAAAATTATGGCTAGATGTCCAGGCTATTGTTTGTCCAGACCACAAGGATGTCTTGTCTTTATACCACATTTTTGACCAAAATTTCATCCAAGTCCTAAACACCCAGAACAAGACCATTTGGATGCGGGAGGGGTCAATCTTGTAATGGACTGACCACCCAGACATGGCAACAGAGCAGTGGGCCACCTTACATGGCACTGCTGTGAACTTCACAAAAAGGATGCCAGATAAACATTTCACCAGAACTCTCTTATATGTTATGGTGAGCTACCTAAAACTCCCCAAAACCCACTATACCCACCTGTCTACAACTCCAATAGCCCTTATGGCTGAAGGTAGCACCTATATAGCACTACAGTAGGGTTTTGGGGTTTATTTGTTTTTTTAGTGGGCTCACATTTTCCTCCATGAATGTAGTAGTTAGAGTGGCTTATGGGCCTTGGTTCTCGCTCTGGTTCACTAGCCAACCCCCCAAGCTATTTAAGACACCTGTGTGAAGCTTTACTAGGCTTTCCTATAGCAGGTGCTTATGTTCTGGTGACAGGTATACTTTTTTGTTCTGATCTTTGTGGGGTGTGAGGGGGGGGTCATTGAACACTAGGGGGGAGTGTGTGTGGGTCTTTACTTTGTCTGTGCAGTGGTTTAAGTTTTGTCCAGGATGTCTAGTAAAACATTCAGTTATCCCTGTAGGACGACTAAGTCTAGGTTGGCTCACATCCTGCCCTAACCACTCCTCCAGATTCGCCCCTTTCAGGTCTGGGCGCAGAGTGCAGAAAAAGTCCCTCGACACATCCAGAAAGTCAGTTTGATTATCGGCCAACTTGGCGGGTTTTTAGACATGTTTGTTTTGATTATGAGCCCCATAGTGTATTCATTTCTGTGACAGAAATGGGTATTCTATTTTTGCAGCTATCCTGTTTCATGAAGGCACAACCCAAAATTTTTTATTAGTTAACTTGCTAATCATATTTTGTTGGGGTGGGGGATTGTCTTTGCAGGTGTCTGTATTTGTTGGCATTTTATCCTTCAATATTGCTGTTATTAATAAAGTAGAAATTGGCTTGGATCAGTCTCTTTCAATGCCTCAGGTAAGATTTTCCTCATTATGAACTTGTATGTGAGAGGAACATAACACTTCAACCAAATTATTCCCTGAGTGTACAGCCCTCTTACTGGCCAGATTTTAAAAAAAGATACTGTGTATACTCGAATGTAAGTCAAGACCCCCCATTTTTCCCCAAAAAAGGAGGAAAAATGGTTGACTCGAATATAAGTCGGGTGGCTTAATATTCAAGTGCCCTGTCAGGCTCTGCACCCAGCGCCCCCTCCCTCCCTCCTCTGTTAGGCACTGCACCCAGCGCCCTCCCTGCCAGGCACTTCACCCAGCCCCCTTCCTTTCCTCCCTGCCCTGTCTATCATACCTCCTCTGCTGCTGGAATCCCTGGTGGTCCAGAGGTGTAGCGGGCAGGCGTGAGCTTTTTGTGCTCCTGTCCTGCTGCTAACTCAGTCAGTTGCTCACTGTCGTGAGTTCCGGTTTCAGCTGCTGCTCGGCACTAAGCAGCTTTCTGAATGGCTCCTGAGAATTCTCGCGCAGAAACGATTAATTTCTCCAGTCAGTCTCTTCACGATTGTTTGCACCTTATGACATCTTCCCTTTTTATTTTAAATTCTTTGTAGGCTGTGTTACCTCTTATTGGGTCAGCATGAAAGTGATCAAAGGATTATAGTCAGATGTGAACTTCCCTTCATCACACGTTTGAAAATGTTACATAAACCATTATCTTTAGATAATGCTTATTTTAGCCTGATGGAAGCTATTGCAGTCTTCAGAAAACCCAAGTATCTTCTCCAGGACCATTTTAGTCACAGGACCTTTGCACTCCTGATTCCTAAAATGAGCTGTGTGTGTGAAAACCTTGCATGGCAGAGGAATACATTTTTTAACTGCGCTGTGCATTTTTTGACCTACTCTAAGAGACTTATTTCCTTTCTGTACAAATGCTGTTATGCATCTGTGCTCCCAAGGCAGTTCTCTTCTATTTGCTCAACCTAAAACACACAACTTGCTCAACCTAAAGCAAGCTTCTTATTGTATTGCAGCAAGAAAATATTTGTTAAGAGAGGAAAAAGGATCTCGGAAACCTGCTCAGTACAGAATGAAACTGAAATTGCCCGAGACTTGGTTCCAGATTTCTATCGCTGATCCTAAAAAAAAAAAAAAACTTCTCAAAATTACATAGTGCCCACTTAAATATGTGACTGTTAATGATGATAAAATATAAACTGTTTTAATCTATATAGCATTTCTTTTGGTAAGTTGATTTTCAACTGTATGGCCACTACTTGCTTGAAGGCATTAACAGGTTTTTTTTTTAGGATCAATGATAGAAATCTGGATCTGACAGGTCTCAGACTATTTCAGTTCCACTCTGCACTGAGCAGGTTTCAGAGATCCTTTTTCCTCGCTTGCTTGCTGCAATAGAAGAAGAAGCTTGCTTTAAGTTGAGCAAGTTGTGCTTTTTGGATTCTTCCTCCATTGATTGCAGTCCAGTGGGTGCAATTCTGCTTCTGTCTGATGCCATGAACCCATTAAAAGTTGATACTGCATTGCCAGCAAGGCCTAATGGGGCAGAGAGAGAGGAGACAGTGGGACAAAGGGTAGTGAGCATCTGAGTGCTAAATGGCTGCAATTTGATTAGATCAGTGACAGCGAAAGTGTTTATTGTGCAGATGATGAATGCTTTTTTTATATTGTTATGTATTGTGGGGTTTGCATGGGTTAAAATGCCTTTAATTCTGACTGTAATCTACTTTGAATGGGGTTTTCATGGGAACAGTGGAATATATTTTCCACAAAACTTCACTATCTCTCTATACGTCCTGAAGCCATTTTTCTCATTGTGTGCCCCCCTCCCCCTCCCACCTTTAGGACTCCTATGTGCTGGATTATTTTAAATCCCTGGGCAAATACCTGCACACGGGGCCCCCGGTGTACTTCGTTGTTGAAGAAGGACATGATTACTTGTCATTGGAAGGCCAGAACATGATATGTGGTGGAATGGGCTGTGACAACAACTCCTTGGTACAGCAGATGGCCACTGCAGCTGAGCTGGACAACTAGTGAGTTCTGTCAGGGCCGCAAGGGACAAGGAGCAACACTGTGCTGCTGGTAGCTTGTTCGGGATCTGGGCTTTTCATAACATCAGAAACTCAAGCACAGATTACTCGGGCAGAAATAAATATTGACAGTATTTTTCCTTTGTGTGACATGTATAAATGGTTTAGAGTTTACACTGAAATGAAGAAAAATGAAGGCAGATAAAAGACCAATCTGCCCATCCATTCCATCTACTATCCCTTCGAGATCCTATGTCTTAAGCTTCCTTGAAATCAGATAGTGTTTGAATCTATCACCTTCACCAGAAGGCCTTTCTGTGAATTCACCACCATTTCCATGAAGAAATGTTAATCTGCCAAGTTGCTGCTTACTAAGATATTGAAGGGATTAGACCTAAAATTCCATCTTACTCGATATGAACTATATAGAAAAAAAAAATATGGGTAACATGATGTTTGTGTAGGTCTTGAAACGTTGATGCCCCTTACAAACTAAACCTCCCTCAAAAAATACCCTACTCACAACTGGCATAATACCCCACAAATTGCTCCATCCCCAAAACTAGGGCCCCCCCAACAATCCCTACGTGGCCCAAACTACTCTCTCCCCATTAAGCTTATGCAATTCACACACATGCCATAGATGCACACACAGGAAATGTTAATATTTCATTTTCTTTTTCTGTTCTACTTTAAAAACAGTATACCATTTTTTTTATTGGTTGTTATGCGCATTATTACCAAGTAACATCCTTTGGGGCAAAGCTCAGATCAAGCCACTGGCAAACTTTACACACGCTTTGGGTCTGATTCTATAAATGGCACTTAACTTGCAAGCACCGGTCAGCACGCTTGTCAATTACTTTTAGAATCATGTTTAACGGCACCTAGGTGT
>NC_047085.1:140099455-140202974 GCF_902459505.1 Geotrypetes seraphini
GACCTATATAGGGGCATCAACACCTCCCGTCTTCTGCTGGTTATTCCTCTTTCTATACAGCCTAGCATCCTTCTGGCTACAGCCACCATCTTATCACACTGTTTAGATGTCTTTAGATCCTCCAACACAATCATCCCAAGTCAGTGCTTATCAGCCTCTCACCTCCCAGCACATTTGGTTCCCTCAGATTTCTACCCCCCAAATGCATCACTCTGCACTTCTTCACATTGAATTTTAGATGCCAGATGTTAGACCATTCTTCTAACTTTTGCAGGTCCTTTTTCATGTTTTCAACGCTCTCTAGGGTGTCCACTCTGTTACAAATCTTGGTATCATCCACAAAAAGGCTAACTTTACCTTCTAACCCAGGGGTGCCCAAAAGGTTGATCGCAATTGACCGGTAGATTGCGAAGGCAACACGAGTTAATCGCGTTGCCTTCGCGTTCTACTTGCTTCCTGACTCAGAAGCGCCGAGCCGACCAACTTCCCCCACCCGACGTCAATTTTGACGTCGGAGAGGAAGTTCCGGGCCAGCCAATCGCTGCCTGGCTAGCTTGGAACTTCCTCTCCGATTTCAGAAATGACGTCGGGGAGAGGAAATCTGGTCGGCCCGACACTTCTGTGTGGGGAAGCAGGGAGAGCTTGGGGCGGTGGTGGTTTGGAGGCCTGTTCCCCGATGGCGGCGGCAGTGGCTTGGGAGCAGGCAGGGAGACAGAAAGAAAGGGGGCATGGGGAGGGAAAGACAGACAGAAAGAAAGAGGGCAGGTAGACAGAAAGAAAGAAAGGGGGAACAGGAAGACAGAAAGAAAGGGAGCATGGAGAGAAAGACAGACAAAAAGAAAGGGGAGGGGGGCAGGGAGAGAGGAAGAAAAAGTTGGCGGAGGGAATAAGGTCTGGAAGCATACAGCAGGCTGAAAGAAGGGAAGAAATATTGGATGCACTGTCAGAAGAATAAAGTGCAACCAGAGACTCATGAAATCACCAGACAACAAAGGTAGGACAAATGATTTTATTTTCAATTTAGTGATCAAAATGTGTCTGTTTTGAGAATTTATATCTGCTGTCTATATTTTGCACTATGGCCCCCTTTTACTAAACCGCAATAGCGTTTTTTAGCGCAGGGAGCCTATGAGTATCGAGAGCAGCACAGGGCATTCAGCGCAGCTCCCTGCGCTAAAAACCGCTATTGTGGTTTAGTAAAAAAGGAGGGGGTATATTTGTCTATTTTTTTGTATAGTTGTTCCTGAGGTGACATTGCATAAAGTCATCTGCCTTGACCTCTTTGAAAACCCACGGAATATAAATGATAATTAACATTTTCTCTGCGTACAGTGTACTTTGTGTTTTTTAAAAAAAATTTTATTATTGGTAGATCATTTTGACTTGGTCATTTTAAAAGTAGCTTGCACACCCAAAAAGTGTGGGCACCCCTGTTCTAACCCTTCATCAATGTCGCTCACAAACATATTGAACAGAATCGGTCTTAGCACCGAGCCTTGAGGCACCCCACTACTCACCTTTTATTTTCTACAAACCTGGCTCCATTTTAATTGTTCATTAGGTTTTTTTTTTGTATAGGGAGTCTTAAAAAAAATATATATATAAAAATTGTGATGCCATATCTTAAATGATGCATCAATCCTGTCAAGTATATCCAAATTATGCCCAAACAAGAATACAAAAGGTTTTTGTTGAAAAAACATGGATGACATAATTCTACAATTACCCCATTTTCCCACACACTTGTCTCCACTTCCCAAAAGTCCCCTCCACACACTGCAATTGCACCACACCTAAAAAGTTCCCATACCTTCCAAATATTCTCTAACTGTGCTCCTCTCCCAACCCCCCCCCACAACAACCCTTTGTTTATGTTCGTTTATTAAAAATCTTTATAGACCACCTACACAGTCAAAAAGGATCAAAGTGGTTTACATCACAAAAATCAAACTTGTGAAAGGAACTCCATTAAAAATAGAAAAGCACAGGAGTTGCCATCCAACATATAACACATAACTGGAAAGACTATAGAGGATTGAATTATTGTTTCTGGTGGAGTTCGGTTTGTCAGGTGTATGAAATGGAAAAAACATTGGCAATCAAGAGAGGTTATTATAAGAAATTTAAAGAGGTGTGGAGACCATTAATTGAGTATTATAATAAATAAATAATTATATTTATCCCCATTAAATATATGTAGGGGGGAGGAGGGATGGGTGGGTTTTATGACATTATGAGGGGTAATATATGGAAAGGGAGGGAGGGGAGATAGTTTATGGTATAAAATGAATGTAGAGTTTCAAGTGAAGAATGTATAGTATGACTTGAATTATTGTACACTTGTTTGCATAATGTAAAAACGAATAAAGATATTTAAAAAAAAAAAAATAGAAAAGCAAGCATATTGTATTGTAAATTTTCCCGTTTTTGGTTGGTCCTTATTTTGTTTCGTCTTGGCCCTTATTTATCCTTATTAACTTCTATTGTAAACTTTTTAGATAATCTTTGCATTGACTTTCGTAGTATATCAAAATTGATGATAACAGGATCATGGGGCAAAGAGAAGGCTGCAGCAGAGAGAGAGAGGATGGTGTTGGTACTTAACCAATTCTTCTTTTCTGTAGCACTACTAAACCTGGTGCTTTTGCACAGATTGATACACACACAAGCAGTTAGATACTTTGAAGCCCTTTTACTAAGCTGCTTAAAATGGTGCACTGTGAGATGCACCCAAGTGTCCTTCAGTAAGTGTCAAATGTGTACATGCTAGCCATGCGCTCAAACATTTTTGTTGGGAGAGAGGCATTTCTGTGAGTAGAAGAGTGGATATTCTGTGTTAATCAGCTCGGTTCATAGACAACTCGGCGAAAGACAAAGGTGCGCGCCGACAACTGAGCATAAGACAGAGGCGCGCGCCGAAGAAAAGTACAGTTTTTAGGGGCGCTGACGGGGGTTTTTTGGGGGGAGCCCCCCTAGTTTACTTAATAGAGATCGCGCCGGCGTTGTGGGGGGTTGTAACCCTCCACATTTTACTGTAAACTTAACCTTTTCCCTAAAAACAGGGAAAAAGTGAAGTTTTCAGTAAAATGTGGGGGGTTACAACCCCCAATAGTCAAATACTAAAGAAGTGTAAACCTCTACTGAATATCCAAAGTCACCTCTTGGTCACAAATAGAAAATGCAGTTATTTAAGTATATACTATACCACGCCTCAGAGACCGAGTATAATAGCAAAATTTGCAATATACTTGATTCGGTTCAAATCTCAATCATTGGCAAGTGGTATGGAGTATTTTTACTTTCACTATGTATATACTAGCTTTGCTTTTGCTCAGCTTTGCTTTACTAATGCTTAATTTTCAAAAGAGATGTATAAACATCTTAAACACCAAATGCTATGAGAAATGTAAGATAGTGCAAATTTTGAAAGGAAAGCACTTATCTTAACGTTGTTCACACTGTGTTTGATCCCAACGGGGCCACCGTTTCACCTTAGGTGGCTTCTTCAGGGGAATTTGTTAACCAGTGTCTGTAACAGATGACAAAGACATAATTAATCTATAAAATGGTGTTTAAATGAATGCAAAAGCTTAAATTTTAAATTGCATATATTCAATCTGTTAGCAAACTTACGGAGCCGGTATGCGCTTCAACAAAATTTCTCAAAAAATGGCGTCGGCACACACCGACGCCAAGCCATTTAAAGGGCTTAGAATCAGCTGTCGGTACAGCGTTGAAAAACGTCAAAAACGTCAAAACGTAATGACGTGCACAGAGCTGACAAGTCGGGAAAGTTACAAAAAAAATTTTTTTATCTTCAACCAAATAGGTCAAACTGAAACAAATATGAAACAAAAATAGATCCATAATGATTCACTTAATAGTACACTGACCAATCTATTCTATCATTCAGACCATGGGGATGTAAAGATTGTAGAGTATATATCCAATAGGTTTCTCTACGTTTGAGTGCAGTGACTCTATCTCCTCCTCTCCTATTCTTTTTTGTGACATCAATCACTAGACCTTTGAGTTGATAAAAAGAGTGGGAGAAATCTTTACAATGTTGAACTAGTGGTTCTTTAACTTGCATTCTCTTGATGTTTGATTTATGTTCAGCAAGTCGCGTTTTAAACGGTCTGGTAGTCATGCCTACATAAATTTTCTGGCAAGGACATAGAATCATGTAGACTACATGGTCTGTTTGGCAGGTACTAAAATGTTTAATTGGATACTTTTGTTGATTATAAGGATTGATAAATTCTTTAGTTATGATCGAAAAATCACAGTACATACAGTGACCACATCTGAAATGTCCGTATAGAGTTGAGATAGAACTACTTGGCTGTTCTCGGTTGCTACTAAAGAATTCTTTAAGATTCTTGCCTCTTGAGTAGGCAAAACGTAGTCTGCTATGCCTAAAGTTGGGTAAAGATTGAATAATACCCCAATGTTTTTTGATAATTTTGGTTAATTGAAAACTGTTAGATGAATGTTTCAAAACAAATGTCATACAAGGATCTTCTTCAGTTCCACCTTGTCTGTAGTCATTTAGTAGTAATTCTCTATTATTATATTTGGCCCTTCTGTTTGCATTCTTAACAATTTGTTTGGGATATCCCCTAGCTCTCAATTTCTTACTTAAGGATTTGGCTTGAATTTTAAATTCAGATAGTAGTGTGCAGTTACGTCGTAACCTCAGCATCTGTGAAAAGGGAAGACTATTCTTTAAATGTTTTGGGTGACAACTTGTATAGTCCAAAAAAGTATTTTTAGTTAATGGTTTCTCATATGTCCGCGTAATGAACATTTGTTGTTCTATAGTAATTTCTATATCTAAATAGTGTATGCGTGTTGTTGAATATGAGAAAGTAAATTGGATATGGTTGTCACATGAATTTAGCCATTCAACAAATGCTTTCAACTGTACTTCTGTGCCTCTCCATAAAAGAAAAACATCGTCAATATATCTCCACCAAATAAAAATAAGTTGTTCAAAAGGAGAATGTTCTATCCAATTCTGTTCAAATGCTATCATAAACAAATTGGCCACAGAGGGGGCAAATGCTGCCCCCATCGCCACACCTTGTACTTGTTTGAATAAAGTTCCTTCAAAGTCAAAAAAGTTCTCACGCATGGCTAACGAAGTCAAAGAAATTAAAAATTCTGTGGGAACTAGTTGAGGCTTAGGTTGTAATTCTAGCACTTTTCTGATGACGTCAATGGCATCCTGCTGTGGAATAGATGTATATAGTGACGATACGTCCAAGGTCACCATAATAAAAGGTCCTTCTTTTACATCAATACTTTGCAATTTATTCAAAAAGTCTTTAGAATCTCTTATATATGATTTACATTTGGGAACTTCATATTTTATGAATTGGTCTATAAATCTTGACAAAGGTTCCAATATTGACCCACGAGTCGATGTTATCGGTCTAAAAGGAGGATCAGTCAAGTTTTTATGTATTTTTGGTAAAAAATATATATTTGCAGTTACTGGATGTTTGATATTTAAAAAACGATAATCTCGATTGGTAATATATCCCAATTTCAATGCTGAATCTGTGATTTTTCTGATAATGTTTTGAAGTCTTTTTGTAGGATCTAATTTGATTTCCATATAAGCTTTAGTGTCGTGAAGATGTTCAAGTGCCTTAGTTAAATAAATTGACTTATCTTGCACTACAATAGCTCCTCCCTTGTCTGCTGATTTAATGATAATTTTGGTATTGTTCTGAAGGTTCTTCAATGATTTATGTTGATCTTGTGTTAAATTAGATTTGAACTTTTGCGTTCTTGGATTCTGAAAAATTTTTTGTGAATCAAGACGTACTAGTTCTTTGAAAACAGTTAACGTGGGATCCACGGGTCCAATTGGTTTCCACGTGGATTTAGGAGCAATAGTTGTTCTATCTACAAAATCATCTCTGTTTGCGAAAAATAGTTTTACTTCCAGGAGTCTAAAAAACCTTTCAAAATCTATATTGAATTGAAATTCATTGTTCGGAACTGTTGGTACAAAAGATAAACCACGATTTAATAGTTCTATATCAGAATGATCTAGATGTTGTTGAGAAAGGTTGACTGTTACATTTGGCTGGATTGCTGTTGTGATCTCGTCCATGGTTTGCCTCTGGCTTGATTTTTGCCTCGTCTGTTCTTTCGATTTTGAAAGCCTCCTCTTGAGCCTAAAAAAGGCTTTGATGTATTAGAACTACCAGCGGAACTTAAATTGCCAGAGGATGAGCTAGAATCTGTTTTATCCATTGTGCCTGTTGTGCTGGATGTTTCACGGGACGTCATCCAATGATAAACCTTGTTATTACAGTAGTCTTTTTCATCCCTATAAAACTTTTTAAGTTTAAATTTTTTAATATTATCTCGAAATGTATCCAAATTTTCATTGGTTTTAGTAAGTTGATTTTGATAAATTTCCAATGTTTGAGTGGATTTAAGGACATTGTTAATTTTTTCAACCTCTGACTTAAGATTCTCAACTTGTTGTCTGCTCTTTTCAATAATTAACAACATTAGATCGAAGGAACATTTATTTAAAATCATGTTCCATTTCTTTAAAAAATCTGTGTCATCTTTGTAATTTTGAGGTTCTTTATTAATACGTAAGCCCCTTGGTATTCTTTCGCATTTGCAGTATTCAACTAATATTCCACTGTTAAGTTCTGTTTTAATTATTTTTTTATTTAAATTAAAGAAGAGCCCCCAATCTGTGCTTAAATTATCTGTACCAATAGAATTGATTTCAAACTGGGATGGTACATTAAGTATGGATTCAGTTTGTTCAGTATTGAATCCAAACGTCGTGCTCCAATTGCTTGAAGACATGTTAGTACAATGTGGAAAAAATCCAATAGTCAAATACTAAAGAAGTGTAAACCTCTACTGAATATCCAAAGTCACCTCTTGGTCACAAATAGAAAATGCAGTTATTTAAGTATATACTATACCACGCCTCAGAGACCGAGTATAATAGCAAAATTTGCAATATACTTGATTCGGTTCAAATCTCAATCATTGGCAAGTGGTATGGAGTATTTTTACTTTCACTATGTATATACTAGCTTTGCTTTTGCTCAGCTTTGCTTTACTAATGCTTAATTTTCAAAAGAGATGTATAAACATCTTAAACACCAAATGCTATGAGAAATGTAAGATAGTGCAAATTTTGAAAGGAAAGCACTTATCTTAACGTTGTTCACACTGTGTTTGATCCCAACGGGGCCACCGTTTCACCTTAGGTGGCTTCTTCAGGGGAATTTGTTAACCAGTGTCTGTAACAGATGACAAAGACATAATTAATCTATAAAATGGTGTTTAAATGAATGCAAAAGCTTAAATTTTAAATTGCATATATTCAATCTGTTAGCAAACTTACGGAGCCGGTATGCGCTTCAACAAAATTTCTCAAAAAATGGCGTCGGCACACACCGACGCCAAGCCATTTAAAGGGCTTAGAATCAGCTGTCGGTACAGCGTTGAAAAACGTCAAAAACGTCAAAACGTAATGACGTGCACAGAGCTGACAAGTCGGGAAAGTTACAAAAAAAATGGCTCGGCGTCGGTGTGTGCCGACGCCATTTTTTGAGAAATTTTGTTGAAGCGCATACCGGCTCCGTAAGTTTGCTAACAGATTGAATATATGCAATTTAAAATTTAAGCTTTTGCATTCATTTAAACACCATTTTATAGATTAATTATGTCTTTGTCATCTGTTACAGACACTGGTTAACAAATTCCCCTGAAGAAGCCACCTAAGGTGAAACGGTGGCCCCGTTGGGATCAAACACAGTGTGAACAACGTTAAGATAAGTGCTTTCCTTTCAAAATTTGCACTATCTTACATTTCTCATAGCATTTGGTGTTTAAGATGTTTATACATCTCTTTTGAAAATTAAGCATTAGTAAAGCAAAGCTGAGCAAAAGCAAAGCTAGTATATACATAGTGAAAGTAAAAATACTCCATACCACTTGCCAATGATTGAGATTTGAACCGAATCAAGTATATTGCAAATTTTGCTATTATACTCGGTCTCTGAGGCGTGGTATAGTATATACTTAAATAACTGCATTTTCTATTTGTGACCAAGAGGTGACTTTGGATATTCAGTAGAGGTTTACACTTCTTTAGTATTTGACTATTGGATTTTTTCCACATTGTACTAACATGTCTTCAAGCAATTGGAGCACGACGTTTGGATTCAATACTGAACAAACTGAATCCATACTTAATGTACCATCCCAGTTTGAAATCAATTCTATTGGTACAGATAATTTAAGCACAGATTGGGGGCTCTTCTTTAATTTAAATAAAAAAATAATTAAAACAGAACTTAACAGTGGAATATTAGTTGAATACTGCAAATGCGAAAGAATACCAAGGGGCTTACGTATTAATAAAGAACCTCAAAATTACAAAGATGACACAGATTTTTTAAAGAAATGGAACATGATTTTAAATAAATGTTCCTTCGATCTAATGTTGTTAATTATTGAAAAGAGCAGACAACAAGTTGAGAATCTTAAGTCAGAGGTTGAAAAAATTAACAATGTCCTTAAATCCACTCAAACATTGGAAATTTATCAAAATCAACTTACTAAAACCAATGAAAATTTGGATACATTTCGAGATAATATTAAAAAATTTAAACTTAAAAAGTTTTATAGGGATGAAAAAGACTACTGTAATAACAAGGTTTATCATTGGATGACGTCCCGTGAAACATCCAGCACAACAGGCACAATGGATAAAACAGATTCTAGCTCATCCTCTGGCAATTTAAGTTCCGCTGGTAGTTCTAATACATCAAAGCCTTTTTTAGGCTCAAGAGGAGGCTTTCAAAATCGAAAGAACAGACGAGGCAAAAATCAAGCCAGAGGCAAACCATGGACGAGATCACAACAGCAATCCAGCCAAATGTAACAGTCAACCTTTCTCAACAACATCTAGATCATTCTGATATAGAACTATTAAATCGTGGTTTATCTTTTGTACCAACAGTTCCGAACAATGAATTTCAATTCAATATAGATTTTGAAAGGTTTTTTAGACTCCTGGAAGTAAAACTATTTTTCGCAAACAGAGATGATTTTGTAGATAGAACAACTATTGCTCCTAAATCCACGTGGAAACCAATTGGACCCGTGGATCCCACGTTAACTGTTTTCAAAGAACTAGTTAGTACGTCTTGATTCACAAAAAATTTTTCAGAATCCAAGAACGCAAAAGTTCAAATCTAATTTAACACAAGATCAACATAAATCATTGAAGAACCTTCAGAACAATACCAAAATTATCATTAAATCAGCAGACAAGGGAGGAGCTATTGTAGTGCAAGATAAGTCAATTTATTTAACTAAGGCACTTGAACATCTTCACGACACTAAAGCTTATATGGAAACCAAATTAGATCCTACAAAAAGACTTCAAAACATTATCAGAAAAATCACAGATTCAGCATTGAAATTGGGATATATTACCAATCGAGATTATCGTTTTTTAAATATCAAACATCCAGTAACTGCAAATATATATTTTTTACCAAAAATACATAAAAACTTGACTGATCCTCCTTTTAGACCGATAACATCGACTCGTGGGTCAATATTGGAACCTTTGTCAAGATTTATAGACCAATTCATAAAATATGAAGTTCCCAAATGTAAATCATATATAAGAGATTCTAAAGACTTTTTGAATAAATTGCAAAGTATTGATGTAAAAGAAGGACCTTTTATTATGGTGACCTTGGACGTATCGTCACTATATACATCTATTCCACAGCAGGATGCCATTGACGTCATCAGAAAAGTGCTAGAATTACAACCTAAGCCTCAACTAGTTCCCACAGAATTTTTAATTTCTTTGACTTCGTTAGCCATGCGTGAGAACTTTTTTGACTTTGAAGGAACTTTATTCAAACAAGTACAAGGTGTGGCGATGGGGGCAGCATTTGCCCCCTCTGTGGCCAATTTGTTTATGATAGCATTTGAACAGAATTGGCTAGAACATTCTCCTTTTGAACAACTTATTTTTATTTGGTGGAGATATATTGACGATGTTTTTCTTTTATGGAGAGGCACAGAAGTACAGTTGAAAGCATTTGTTGAATGGCTAAATTCATGTGACAACCATATCCAATTTACTTTCTCATATTCAACAACACGCATACACTATTTAGATATAGAAATTACTATAGAACAACAAATGTTCATTACGCGGACATATGAGAAACCATTAACTAAAAATACTTTTTTGGACTATACAAGTTGTCACCCAAAACATTTAAAGAATAGTCTTCCCTTTTCACAGATGCTGAGGTTACGACGTAACTGCACACTACTATCTGAATTTAAAATTCAAGCCAAATCCTTAAGTAAGAAATTGAGAGCTAGGGGATATCCCAAACAAATTGTTAAGAATGCATACAGAAGGGCCAAATATAATAATAGAGAATTACTACTAAATGACTACAGACAAGGTGGAACTGAAGAAGATCCTTGTATGACATTTGTTTTGAAACATTCATCTAACAGTTTTCAATTAACCAAAATTATCAAAAAACATTGGAGTATTATTCAATCTTTACCCAACTTTAGGCATAGCAGACTACGTTTTGCCTACTCAAGAGGCAAGAATCTTAAAGAATTCTTTAGTAGCAACCGAGAACAGCCAAGTAGTTCTATCTCAACTCTATACGGACATTTCAGATGTGGTCACTGTATGTACTGTGATTTTTCGATCATAACTAAAGAATTTATCAATCCTTATAATCAACAAAAGTATCCAATTAAACATTTTAGTACCTGCCAAACAGACCATGTAGTCTACATGATTCTATGTCCTTGCCAGAAAATTTATGTAGGCATGACTACCAGACCGTTTAAAACGCGACTTGCTGAACATAAATCAAACATCAAGAGAATGCAAGTTAAAGAACCACTAGTTCAACATTGTAAAGATTTCTCCCACTCTTTTTATCAACTCAAAGGTCTAGTGATTGATGTCACAAAAAAGAATAGGAGAGGAGGAGATAGAGTCACTGCACTCAAACGTAGAGAAACCTATTGGATATATACTCTACAATCTTTACATCCCCATGGTCTGAATGATAGAATAGATTGGTCAGTGTACTATTAAGTGAATCATTATGGATCT
Organism: Geotrypetes seraphini; assembly: GCF_902459505.1. Lineage (NCBI taxonomy): Eukaryota > Metazoa > Chordata > Amphibia > Gymnophiona > Dermophiidae > Geotrypetes > Geotrypetes seraphini. The sequence continues at coordinate 140,110,632 of NC_047085.1, forward strand.
ATTTTTGTTTCATATTTGTTTCAGTTTGACCTATTTGGTTGAAGATAAAAAAATTTTTTTTGTAACTTTCCCGACTTGTCAGCTCTGTGCACGTCATTACGTTTTGACGTTTTTAACGTTTTTCAACGCTGTACCGACAGCTGATTCTAAGCCCTTTAAATGGCTCGGCGTCGGTGTGTGCCGACGCCATTTTTTGAGAAATTTTGTTGAAGCGCATACCGGCTCCGTAAGTTTGCTAACAGATTGAATATATGCAATTTAAAATTTAAGCTTTTGCATTCATTTAAACACCATTTTATAGATTAATTATGTCTTTGTCATCTGTTACAGACACTGGTTAACAAATTCCCCTGAAGAAGCCACCTAAGGTGAAACGGTGGCCCCGTTGGGATCAAACACAGTGTGAACAACGTTAAGATAAGTGCTTTCCTTTCAAAATTTGCACTATCTTACATTTCTCATAGCATTTGGTGTTTAAGATGTTTATACATCTCTTTTGAAAATTAAGCATTAGTAAAGCAAAGCTGAGCAAAAGCAAAGCTAGTATATACATAGTGAAAGTAAAAATACTCCATACCACTTGCCAATGATTGAGATTTGAACCGAATCAAGTATATTGCAAATTTTGCTATTATACTCGGTCTCTGAGGCGTGGTATAGTATATACTTAAATAACTGCATTTTCTATTTGTGACCAAGAGGTGACTTTGGATATTCAGTAGAGGGTTACAACCCCCCACAACGCGGCGCGATCTCTATTAAGTAAAGTGGGGGTTCCCCCCATGCCCCCCCCCGTCGGAGCCGGAAAAACAGTAATTTTCTGCGGCGTGCGCCTCCGCGCTGCGCTCATTTGTCTGCGTGCGCCTTTGTCCCGGCGCGCTTTTGACCTGACACCAATCAGCTCATCTATACCAGTGTGTCAACTGGAAGTGCAGGATTACCGTGTGAGCCCTTACTGCCTACAAAATATGTGTTGGTAAGGCCATGTGCTAATAGCAACACTAATTTAATACAAAAAAAAGGAAAATGAGCCATTTTACGACTGTAACAAAAATGGCCTTAGCTCGCAGGGAAAAACCTGCCTAAGGGTGCATTAAGGCCAGTTTTTGCAGCTGCTTAGTTAAAGAACCCCTTTTGGTTTTAATTATCCAAAAGATTTGGAAATGCTTAATATTTGCCTTTTTAACTTTTATAATCGAACTTTCATCAATGATGATTTTTTTATGGGAGTGGAGGTAGATTTCATAATGCAGTGATGCCATGGGATTTTATTTGGGAAAAGGATGACCATACTAGCCAAGAGTATAATTTTTTTTTGCATATTTTCAGTATACTGTCATTGGTGAAATTGACAGGACAATTAGCATTACTTAGAAAGTCACGTGAATGTTAAAATAATCATGAAAGCAGCTAGACTTTGTACTGGTGTTTGTCTACTTTGTAGACATTTAAACATGCTTGTAGCAGCTTTCTTAAGAAAAGGGATGTTAATCCTGGTGAACCCTGAAGTTTAGCATAGATTGCACAATGTGTCCTCCTGAAATCCTCTATAATAAAACAGATTTGACCTGGAGGAGATCTTGCCCTCATTGCACTGTATGAATTCTCATCCCCCGGTCATGATGCTGGCACAAGCTTTCATTTTAACTTCAAAGTAAACATGCTATGCCTTTATGTTTAATCTAGTTTCTATCTCCTCTGCTTCTCCTGCATTCTAGCACAAAGATCGCAAACACCCCTTCCTCCTGGATTGATGACTATTTTGATTGGGTTAAACCACAGTCCGTCTGCTGCAGAGTCTATAACACTACTGGACAGTTCTGTAATGCCTCAGGTAAAAGCACTCCATCATTTTACCCTCTAATTAGTACTGAAATACGTGCAATGGTGAGCACATTTGTCTCTATTAAATGAAATACGCATTCTTTCTTTCTCCTTTTCCTCTCAAGTGCATTTGAAAATTGTGATGGAGACTTAATTTAAATAAGACTTTGGGGCTAAGTTTATTGCTCAAAATATCAAGTTGTGTATTAACTTGTCACTGTTGCATTTTCTTTGGAAGTTTTTGGCCTGCTTTCTTTTGTTGGTTGGGGAGGTCCCTCCAGGCAGGAGGGAGTGGGCATCCCTCTTGAATTGGAAAAAAGGCACAGGGATGTTGAAGGGGGGATTCTGTTCTGATGGCACTGGGGGGGGGAGGGTGTTGTTCCAGCCCTGTTGCAAGAGGGAGTGGACATCCCTCCTTATTTTTTTAAAACTTTTGTGTTGGGGGCTATGCAGGAGGGGGGAGGGGAATGGATGGAGGGAATCAGGTGGGTCAGTGGGAGGGATGAGGAGTCTCTTTTTTTTGTGTGTTTGTGTGTCGGGGCCTTTTCTATTCACTAGATAGTTTGGGAGGGCAAAAATAGAGCATGAGACAGAACTAGGCTTCAGGAGTTTTCCTAGTCCTCCCAAATAGTTTTGGGGTGGGAGACAAATCTTGTATCCTTTCCTGCCTGTTGCACAGTATGTGTAGATCAGTTCTGCAGAAAACTGAGACAACAACGTTGTGATATTGGTCATGAATATGCATTGCTTTGTAATACTTTGATATTGCTCTTTCCTCTGGTATATAAGGGTATGTGTTAGGGCTTCTAATTTTAGGTTTCAACCAGTAACGCCCCTGAAATCATCACTTTTTTCCCCTTCAACATTTGTCTTGTTATCTACTTGATCTTTATGCCTTTTTTTGCACTGATGACCTAAATGACAAATGTACAGATTTCATTCCACCAGTACACAACAATATTTCTTGTGGTGTGAAAACACCAATACCCCCCAAATTCTTAAATAGCTGGAAAATACACCTACATTTATAACTAATAAACACCTAAAAATAGAAGCTTTGGCCTTAAATTTTACCAAAAAAGCAGTATAGCAAATTATTCATTAAACAGGTGTGTACCATTGTATTCAGAATGTATTTGAGGATGCAAATAGTAAATTCGTTTCTGGTCTTATATTTTGATAGTTGTCAGTCCCCTGTGTGTGCATTGCCGCCCTTCTACACCAGAAGGCAAGAGGAGACCTCAAGGGGAAGAGTTCATGAAATTTCTACCCATGTTTCTTTCGGATAACCCTACCTCTAAATGTGGGAAAGGGTAAGCATCAAAGATCTGATTGAAATACATTTAAAGTGACAGTTGGCATGTTAATTAAATCATGTTGATTTTGGAAGGGTCAGTACAATCACTAAATAGCCATTTTATATATAAGTGTTTGTCCATCTTTACTGTGTGAATGTATGAAGATACTGGACACTATGTCAAAAGACATAGATGCCAGAAAGCATCTTAATTGCCAGGACGTCTTTTCTGTACGTCCAGCGAGATGTTCCAGCCTCTATGTTCAGAGCATAAGATGGGTGTGGTGGAGCATAAGATGGGTGTGGTGTATTATGGGCAGTCTCAAGAGCGGGTTAGGTATGGACATCTTGCTGCGATAATCAAACATTTTGCAAGATATCCTGGACAGAACTTGTACGTGTGGAATTAGACCTGTTTTAGAAGGGTCTTAGTGCCACAAAGGTGCCCAAACTAAAAAGATGATTACATCATGGTAAGACTCCCTCAATGCTCACAGACCCCCTCACACCCACAAAGATCAGAATAGAAATGTACATACCTGTTTCCAGAGCATCAGTACCTGCTATAGGAAAGACTAGTAGAACTCCACAGAGGTGTCTTAAGTAGCCTGGTGGGTGGGCTAGTGATCCATAGAGAGGAGTAGCAAGTCCCTTAAGCCACTCTAACCACTACATTCATGGTGGAAAATGTGAGCCCACCAAAACCCTACTCTTCTGTCGTATAAGTGCCACCTGCAGCCATAAGGGCTATTGGGATTGTAGACAGGTGGGTTGGGGAGGCTCACCATAACCTATAAGGGAGTTCTGGTGAGATGTTTATCTGGCATTCTTTATGTGAAGTTCACAGCAGTGCCCTCTAAGGTGTTCCACTGCTCTGTTGCCATGTCTGGGTGGTCAGTTCATTAAAGAACTGGCCCCTCTCACGTCCAAATGGTTTTATTCTGGGCATTTAGGACTTGGGACAAAATTTTGGTCGAAAATGTGGTATAAAGAAAGATGTCCTGGCTGGGCATCCCAATGGCTTGGATGTCCAGATAGAGGATTTTCAAAAAAATTATTTCTAGATGTATGGTGGTTTGCCTTTCGAAAATAGGCATTTTCTTACTGCCAACTTTAGACGTCTAGTGCCATATGTCCAAATCAGACTTAGATGTGTTTTGAAAATGTCCCTCCACGTATATGTAGATCCAGAAGGGTGCTTTCTATGAAATAGGGTGTAAATACTCGGACTCTTATTTAGTTAGGGGTGTGCAGCCAGATATTCAGTTTCCCTCATTTCTGGGAATATTTTTTGTTTGGGGATTTTTAATTTTGTCGTCATTGGAGCAGTATCATTAATGGGAAAAAAGAACAGAGTAAATGGGCCATCTAGTTTCAATGGACTCCTTATAGAGTTGAGGCCAATTCAACCCTGTTAACCTTTTCATAAAAATTTTAAAAATTCATTATTTCCTGAATGACTTTTTTTTTTTTTTTTTTTTAATCTTTATTCATTTTACATCTTACAACAAGTGTAACAATAGATAACAGTTAAATTGAATTGAATACAACACTTGAATCTTTATCATATTCAACATTAAAACATTAAAATTTTTAACCCATTCCCTCCCAATCCAACCATAACCTATGTGTTCACAAAGCTCATATACAATATTCTATATTATCGATCTAAATATTTAATAAAATTATAAAATCCCTCCCCAATCCTTTCCTTCTTATTGCATTTATAATGGAAAAATGGTATTTATTCATTACAATATCTTGTTAATGGCCCCCAGATTTTATTAAAATTATTATAGTTCCCTCTTTGTATAGCAATTGCTCTTTCCATTTTATAGATGTGACATAATGAATTCCACCAGAAGCAATAATTGAGTCTATTCTTCCAATTAAACGTGATTTGTTGTATGGCGACTCCTGTCATGATCAATAAAAGCTTATTATTGTTAGACGAAATTTGAATCTGTGCCCTCATTGATAGTCCGAATAGAATTGTATCATAAGATAACGCCACATGGTTTTCCAATAAACAATTTATTTGACCCCAAATAGATTTCCAAAAGGCTAAAGTAAAGGGACAATAAAATAATAAATGATCTAGAGTACTTACTTCGAGATTACAATGCCAGAATCTATTAGACTTAGAGCTATTCAACTTTTGTAATCTAACTGGGGTCCAAAAAGCTCTATGTAAGAGAAAAAAACAAGTTTGTCTCATAGATGCGGAGACTGTAGATCTCATTCTCCAAGAACAAATCCGTGGCCATTGAGATGCAGTAATCTGATGCTTAATCTCGATGCTCCAAATATCTCTAAGACCATTTTTAGGCTTCTTTTTAACTAATCCACTTATCAATTTATACCACTGTGCAGCCTAGTGACCCAGAAAGTCCACCTAAAAGCATAAGAACTCCAAACTATAATGATTGTTAAGGGTTTTCCATTCAGGGAACCCCGCCTGAAGGGCCTGCTTCAATTGCAACCGTCTAAAACTTTGCGATTTATTAAGGCCATATTTATATTGCAATCGTGAAAATTCAAGCAGTTTACCATTTGAAATAACATTTTCCAAAATACGTATCCCTGCTATCATCCAATGCTTCCAGATGACCTTAAATCCGCCAATTTGAATCCTGGAGTTTAGCCATATAGTCTGATTTGTTGACTTTTGTATTGGATCAGATGTTAAATTATTAATATATCGTAATGTTTTCCATCTATCCATTAATATTCTGTTTTCTTTATACAATCTAGGCATTTTAATACTAAGAACATGACATAATCGTAAAGGAAACATGAGTCGGCATTCCAACCATAACCAGTCTGGGGTATTATCTATGAGTTCTAGGAGGACCCAATACATACCCTGGCGCAAAATATAGGCTTGATACCTATAAAAATTTGGAAAATTTACCCCACCCTCTTTAATTGATTTTTGTAAAGATACTAGAGCGATTCTAGGAGTTTTACCTTACAAATTTGGTAAGAATACTGTTTAACTTTTTATTAAAGGACCCTCTAAAAAAAACTGGTAACATACTCATTTGATAACAAACCACAGGCAATATCATCATCTTAATCGTTTGAATTCTCCCCCACCAAGAAAGATGTAAAGGGTTCCATTGTTCGCACATTTCTGTTACCTTCTGCAATAAAGATTTTTCATTTTCTTTCATTGTGTATTCCAGCGTATTTTTAATCCATCTTCCTTCCATATAAAAGAAAATGAATCAAACAAGCCTTTTGTGCAATGCAAATTTAGTGGAAGAACTTCTGATTTACTCCAATTTATTTTATAACCTGAGAATTTTCCAAATTTTTCAATCAATTAAAGTAAGCATGGAATGGTCTTTTCAGGATTTCTCAAATGAAGCAATATATCATCTGCGTATGCAGAGACCTTATATTCCAGATCTGAATAAGGAATACCCTGTATTTCCTTTACTTGTTGGATAGCTAATAACAAGGGTTCTGATACAATATCAAACAACAAAGGAGACAGGGGACAGCCTTGTCTAACTCCCTCTGCAAACTAAAACATTCAGAAAAATTATTATTTATATATAATCTAGCTTCAGGGGAGCTATACAATGTTTGAATCATTTGTATAAATCCTGACCCCATTCCAAACCATTCCATAGATTGATACATGAAGGTCCATTCCACCCGATCAAAGGCCTTTTCTGTATCCAAGGACACAGAAAAAGCCAGATCATTCATGTCTTTTGTTAAGTTCAACATATGAAGAGCCAATCTGACGTTGTTAGATGAATGTCTCTTAGCAACAAACCCAGTTTGGTGCATATCAATAATGAAAGAGAGAGCCTTGGCTAAGCGTAAAGCTAATATTTTAGCTAAAAGTTTTCCATCTACATTAATTAATGAGATAGGCCTGTAGTTTGAAACCAGTCTGGGATCTTTATTTGGCTTTGGCAAAACTATAGTTAATGACTCTGCCATAGTACCCATAATGTAACCTTTAGTTAGTTGAGTCTGATATAAATTTAATAAATGTGGTAACAGGGTATTTTGAAATGCTTTATAAAACTCTACTGTGAAACCATCACCACCTGGAGCGGATCCAACTCTAAGAGACTTCAACGCTGTTTCTAATTTTTTTAATGATATAGGCTCTTCTAAACTTCTTTTAATATGATCAGGAATTTTCGGTCCAGTAATTAATCTCAAAAATTCTAATCCATCCCTTTCTCTATTATCATACGGCTCGGAAGAATATAAGTCTTTATTTAATCTTGACAATATTGTGTTAATGGTTTCCATACATCTTGAAATTTTTTTAAATATCCCTTTTGTAACGCAGTAAACCTTTCCATTTTATATATATGGCATAAAGAATTCCACCAAAATGTATAATTTAGTCTTTTCCAATCTTTCCAGTTATATGTGATTTGTTGAATGGCAACCCCTGTCATTATTAATAATTTATTATTGGTTGCTGAAATCTGACTTTTTTTTCTCATATCCATACCAAATATCACAGTATCATAAGATAATGCCACTGGGTTTTCTAATAAATTGTTAATTTGGTCCCAAATTGATTTCCAAAATTTGTTAATGTATGGGCAATGAAACAATAAATGATCTAAAGTTCCTGCTTCTAGATGACAATGCCAGCATTTATTAGACAAAGAACTATCTAATTTTTGCAATCTAACAGGGGTCCATAACGCTCTATGCAATAGAAAAAACCATGTTTGTCTCATAGATGCTGATACCGTACATTTCATCCTCCAAGACCAAATTCGTGGCCATTGAGATGCAGTAATTTCATGCTTAATCTCAATACTCCAAATATCTCTTAAACCAGTTTTTAATTTCTTCTTAGTAAGTTCATTTAATAATTTATACCATTGGGCGGCCTGGTGACCCAAGAAGTCTGTCTGGAAACAAAGAAACTCCATACTATGATGATTATTAAGGTTTTTCCATTCAGGGAACCCCGCCTGAATGGCATGCTTCAGTTGCATCCATCTGAAATTTTCTGATTTTTTAAGTCCAAATTTATGTTGCAACTGTGAAAATTCAAGCATAGCACCATTAGAGATGACATCATCCAATATACGTATTCCTGCTATCATCCAATGTTTCCAGACTAGTCTTTCTCCGCCAATTTGAATCTTGGAGTTTACCCATATAGATTGATTTGTAGATTTGTAAATTGGAATAGTTGTTAAGTTACTTATATATCTTAAAGTTTTCCATGTATCTGCTAGTATTTTGTTATCTTTACTATAGTTAGGCATTTTGATACTGAGGACATGGGACAATCGCAATGGAGACATGAGTTGCCATTCTATCCTTAACCAATCTGGGAGTTTTTCCATGAGTTCTGGGAGGATCCAATACATACCATGACGCAAAATATAGGCTTGATGGTACCTATAAAAGTTTGGAAAATTTACCCCTCCCTCTGAAATTGATCTTTGTAAAGATACCAAAGCTACTCTAGGAGTTTTACCCAGCCAAATAAATTTTAACAGAATGCTATTTAATTTTTTATAAAAGGACCCTTGAAAATAAACTGTCAACATGCCCATTTGATAGCAAACCACAGGTAAAATCATCATCTTAATAGTTTGGACTCTCCCCCACCATGAAAAGTGCATAGGATTCCATTGCTCACACATTTCCGTAACCTTTTGTAATAACAGTTTTTCATTAATTAAGTAGAAATATTTCCCTTATGTTTATTAATTTATGAAGAAAGGGGGATATTTTATTTTAACATATATCATACAAAAATGAAGTTTAGGGATGGGAGGGAGGGAAGAGGAATAGAGATATAAATAACACTTAATGTAATGAATAAAGAATTTATATGATTATAGAACTTATGATAGAGAGGGATGGGAAGGAGGAGGGGGGAAAAAGGATGTACTGCACAAATAATAGAATGTTAAATGATATATTTATTGTTAATGTGATTAAATATATATATACATTTAATGTAATTATGAAAATGAATAAAGAATAATAAAAAAAAAGTCTTTATAAAAATTTAGAAATTGATTTAAAATATTACCAATTTGAGTAAGTGTATTCCCTTTTTCATCTTTAATTGCAATAATTTTTGTTCTTCTCTTCTTTGCTTTAAGATAATTTGCCAATAATCTTCCCGCCTTATTTGAATTTCCATAATACAGAGGTTGTTGGGAAAACAAATCCTTCCTTACCTTTTGCTTTTAATAGAGCCTGTAGAGTACCATGCTCCCATTTATCAATCAATTTAGATTCTAAAAGTTTAATTTCTTTTTCCAAATTAGAAAATTGCTTTTAAAATTGTTTTCTAACATAAGCAGAATATGAAATAATATTTCCTCTCATGGTAGCCTTAAAGGCATCCCATATATTTTCCATGGAGATTTCTTCTGATATATTAAATTGAAAAAAATTTGTTCATTTTTTATTTAAATTCTTCAAGGAACTTTGTATCCGCAAGCAATGTATTATCAAATCTCCATACAGATCCTCTGTTCTCTTGTTCATCTAATTGAAGTTCAATCCATATACCACCATGATCAGACAAAATAATTGGATCTATGGATGCTTTTATCACCTGCTGAACTATTTGAGTTGAGACAATAATATAATCAATTCTTGAAAAGGATTTATGAACATGTGAACAAAAGGAAAATTCCCGATCATTGAAATGAAGTATTCGCCATATATCTTTTAAATCACAAGAATATACCAACTTATCTAACCCTAATGATTTTATACATTTACTCATTTTTTTATCCATTAATGGATCCATAACAGCGTTAAAATCTCCAGCTACAACTACTTTTTCATTAACAGATCACATAGGACCTTCCAAAAAATCTTATAAATTTTCCCAGTATATCCATCTAATCCTGGGAATTTACCAGGTTTCAGATTTTTGATAATCCCCTCTACTTCAAAATCTGAAATGTGTTCATTTAGTATCTGCTTCCTGAATGATTTTTTTTTAATGTGCCTTATTTGATTTCCTGCTGTTTTTTATGCTTCCCTGTTTGTGATTTTTATTTATTTGGAGTATAAGCCTTTTTGAATGATTTCTAGTCACAAAAATGATATAAACACTTAAAAAATAGAGAGCACATGTTATTCACATTCAGAGTACACACTTATTGTACATGTGCAGTGGTTTGCACACTTTGTACATTATTGACACATGGGCTAAAAACAGAATTTGTGTGTTCTTCTCATTTTTGTTTGCCAATGACATGGGAAATGTTTCAAATAAATACACATATACCTGGCATATGGAGATAACCCTGTGGTCCTTGTCCTTGGCATGGAAGGACTGAGGCTGGTCCTCTGTTGCTAAACTCATTGTGTGTGGCTTCTTTATTTCCAGGGGCCATGCTGCATACGGCACAGCAATAAACCTCATCAACGGCAGCACCAGTGTAGGAGCTACCTATTTCATGACTTACCACACTGTGCTGAAGAACTCCTCTGACTTTATTGATGCCATGAAGAAAGCACGGAGTATAGCTGAAAACATCACAGAAGCCATGAACACCAAGGAGGCACATTCCCGTGTCTTCCCATACAGGTGCGATGAAGATAATTTAACACTGAATGGAAACTTATTTCCTATTTTTCCAATTATTAAAATTTTAGGAGTTTATCTGGATAAAAACTTATCTATGAGTGCTCAAGTTGATGCTCTAGTACAGAAAGGTTTTAATATGCTTTAGAAATTAAGAGCTATCGGAACTTATTTTAATTTTACTCCATTTAGGTTACTGGTACAATCTTTGGTTCTAAGCATTTTAGATTATTGTAACATAGCTCATTTGGCTTGTTATCAAAAAAATTTATGCAAATTATGTATAGTACAGATTACTGCAGTTTGGCTAATTTCAGACAGATCATGTGATACCTTATTTTAGAGAGCTACACTGTCTTCCTGTTGAGGCAAGGGTATTTTTCAAATTTGGATGTTTGTTATAAAGTCTCTCATGACCTTGCAGCAAGTTATTCAGTGGTTCAGTTTATATTTGCTTGTCCAACAGTAAGAGATTGTGTATATAAAAGATTCTTTCAGCATTTATTATCTTACCAAGCTGCTAGTTGGGACAGTGAATTTTGGCAATTGCTGGCTAGGTCTACCTCTTATGTACACTTTTTAGGACGTTATTGAAAGCTAACCTGTTTCTAAAAGTTCTGATTGTTGAGGCTTCTTTGTTTGTCAAACCAGATAGAACTGCAAGGTTTTACAGTATGCAAATGGGATTTTATGTTACGTACCTTGTATGTTACTCCGTCAGGAAAGCACCCACCCTAATTATGGTAGCAGTTATGGGAGTGGGCTCCATTTAGTGAAACGCAAATATGTACCATTGGCACACACCACATTCATATTGTGTTGAAGCAGCCATAGCACTGTGTGTTTTTCCAGAGCAGACAGTTTTTTTTCCTCAGGCTGTGTAGAAAATGGGATGTGTTCTTGTGCTTCTCTCTGGTCAACCAATACATCAACAGTTGGTAAGATTCCTGTATTTCTTGTTAGAACTGGGGTGATTTGATTCCGTTTCCTCTTTGTTTTCTACACAGCATTTTCTACGTCTTTTATGAACAATACCTCACCATTGTAGATGACACAATCTTCAATCTCTGCCTGTCCCTGGGGGCAATATTCTTGGTGACCACAGTCCTACTTGGGTTTGAGTTCTGGTCATCTATCATCATGTGTATCACAATTTCCATGATTCTCATCAACATGTTTGGCGTAATGTGGCTGTGGGGCATCAGTCTGAATGCTGTTACACTAGTCAACTTGGTTATGGTGAGTGATAATATTGTCTGTATTAAGAGTACCATTTGGTATAGATTCGGACATTCCTAGAGCACTGCTTTATCTTAAGCCTGTTGATGATATGTTAACCCTTTCAGGACCATAAGGATCGTAGGCCAATTTTTGTGGTTTTGACGACATTTTTATGGTAAAAAGGGCTTGCAGATGCCAAAAAAATTGATTTTTTTTGTGAAATATCATTATTTTTTTTAAAAAAAATCACACTTCTGGCTTATGGACAGTGTGGCAAGTGAATCTTCTCGTCAATCTGGCAACAACGCTAATGAATGAATGTCGGAACCAGTTTGTTTACATAAAGGCAGTATCATATGGAATCCGTACATATCAAATTTAGAACTGTAGACTATCCCAATCAAAATTTATAGGATTTTAAAGTTATGGGACAAATATGTCCCTTGGTCCTGAAAGGGTTAATCAGGTTTTCTATTCTGCCTTTACCTATTCAGTTCAAGGTCTGATTAAATTACAAGAAGTTGGGTCAGTTACCCAGGAATTTATAGTGGACAGTTTAACATGGGCATTCAATAGGGTTGCTAGTACAGGTAGATCAGTACAGGCAAAAAACTTTTACATTTTACTTTTAGATTACAAAAGTTGGATAGCTCTAAGTCTAATAGATGTTGGCACTGTAATCTGGAAGCAGGGACTTTTAGATCATTTATTATTCTTTTGTCCCTGTATCATGATCTTATTGAAATCAATTTGGTCACAAATTAATTCTTTATTAGAAAACCATGTAGCTTTATCATATGATACAATCCTATTTGGAATGTCAATGAGAAAAAAGAGTCAAATTTCATCAAATAATAAACTTTTATTAATAATGACAGGAGTCGCCATTTAACATATCACCAGAAATTGGAAAAATTGCACAAGACTTAATTACACCTTCTGGTGGAATTCATTATGCCATATATATAAGATGGAAAGAATAATTGCTATACAAAAAGGGAATTATAATAATTTTAAGAAGATTTGGGGGCCATTGGTAACTTATTGTAATGATTAGACACCTTTTTACATTGAAATTATAATTATGGGAGGGGGTATATAGTTATAATTATAGGTTTAATCAATATTTGTGAATATAGCATATGTATATTGAATTTAGATTATAATATCTGTGAAAATGGAGGGTGGGGGAGAGGGTAAATTTATGTATTTAGATGATATTAGAAAGAATTTCAAGTGATGTGTGTGATTCAATTTATGTAATATTGTATACTTGGTGGAAGATGGAAAAATGAATAGAGAATTGGGAAAAAAGATCAGTACAGGCAGTCCCCGGGTTAAGAATGTTACATTTTTAAAGCTGTTTACTTAAGTCTTAAGTATGTAACTCAGAACTTGTAGATTTTAAGATTCTTGCTGCTTATCTCTGCTCCCAGCAGACAAGAGCCAACTGTCCCTACCAGTGCTCCCTCTAAGGTGCAGCATCACAACCTCGCATTGTTCTTAATGTGGCCATGCATCATTTCTGAATCTGCTGCAGGAGAAGTGTAGGAGTCTATGCCCCACTGGAAATACTGTTCAGTGAAATCAAATGAAGCCACAACCACGTTCTTAAGTATGAGTCATACTTAAGTCATGCTTCTGTAACTCGGGGACTGCCTGTACAACTATTAATACAGTTATGTCATACTACTACTATTAGTAGTTACAAATACATAGTTACATGTACAAGTAGGTTATTGTTGGTTCTTTGTTTTGTCCCAGGAGTTGCATTAGGTGGTTTAGAGATGGGCTTTTACAATTAACATTTCAGTTACTTCAGGGTTGGCTCCCTGTCTTGGTACATAAATGCTTTTAGAAGTTTTCTGAACCCAAGATGAGATCATAGTGGAAGTGGAAGTTGGTTTCCAGCATTTTGCTAATTGATATTGGATGGATAAGGTGATGGTACAGATCAGCCAGATTACCATGTGTTCTTGATGGAGCCAAAGCACTTTTATCACTGGTAGATTTTATTGGTTTCAAGATGTAATTGCAACCATACATCTGCTTACCAGATTTCATCCTGGCTTCTCAACTGGGTGTATTTTGGAATGGATTCTTTTATTTCTAACATTGTGGGAGGTATTACCCTGCATGTTAAATGAGTATGCAACCCAAACAACTGGTTCATATAGTTCTCCTGATGGCTAAGGGTTAGTTCAAAAAGGGAACGAGTTGGGGAAAATATCAATTCGGTGTGGTTGAGAGCTACAATTTTGACAAGGCACTACTGTCTGTTGGAAATTTAACCATCTTTTATTTGACCTGGCAAAATTCCTCCTGTTCTTTTTTGTACTTCAACTCAAAGCCAGAGCTGGGCTCTAGTGTCATGAGCTTTCATTCACAATTATCCTGGCAACTTCCCTCCTATTTAAACCCTCCCTCTACAACCACTACCAACCCGGCACACACCAACACTCCTTTGAGAATCTTGTTAACCTAGTGGCTGGATTCAGAGCCCAAACAATAGCCAAGTCCTCAAGAACAGTGAATGCTACATCTGCAGCCTCCTTCAGGCCCTAGTTGGACTGGAAAGCTTGAAGAATCCGTTTGGGGGCAAAGTTGGAGCTTTCCCCACTGTGCCTGATCCTCTTTAATTGTAATTGTTACCATACCTTTGTGTAATCAGACTAGCATCCCTTGTACCTAGGGAATTTTTGTATGTTTTTAGGAGGGGAAGGAGGAAAAATGGTATCACCTGCCTAATTTTCTGCATATTAAGTACACGGAACCAATGGGCTCTATGAAGATGTAACCCTTATAATGTTCCCTTCTAGAGCTGTGGTATATCAGTGGAGTTCTGTAGCCATGTGACGAGAGCATTTTCTGTCAGCACAAAAAACAGCCGTGTGGAACGTGCAGAAGAGGCCCTTGCCCACATGGGAAGTTCAGTAAGTCATAGCTCTTTGTTACCTAGAGTTCAGAGCCCTGTTGATGTGCTCAGGCAGTGCCAGAACAGAACAAAAATGCACAGTTATTTGTAAACTGGCTGTAAGACACTTTGGTTTGTTCTAAATGAATATACACAACCAGTGGCGTACCTGGGGTGGTGGGGCTCCTACCCTGTCGCTTGCATGCCCTTTCCCCATACCTTTTTATCTTCAGTGTAAGCAGCCAAAGTAGCTGCTCGCATCAGCTTCGGTGCTGTCTGATGTCACTTCCTAGGCATGGGTCCAGGAAGTGACGTCAGAGAGCGCCAAAGCTGACGTGAGCAGCTACTCCTTAGCTGCTCACGCCAAAGATAAAGAGATGTGGGAGGGAAGGGTCGTATGCATGCACAGCATGGGGACAAAGAGGAGGGGTGCCAGTATGGACTGCCCCCCTCTTAAGCCACTGTACACAGCCATTCTGTTAAATCTGAGCTGAGTATTTGTTGAGTAAACCAAGATTGATGTAATGAAGGATAAGGCATAATAATTAGAGTATTAAATCCTACATCTGTTGAGGGGTACACACAGTCTCAGAAATAACTGGTTTTACAGCCTGGACTACTGTCGCACATGCTTGAAGTCTGTGAAGTCACCACCTTCTCCACTCTCACCATTATGAATTTTGGTGAATTGGCATTCAGATTGTCCGTCAGCAACGTGCAAGGGCTGCTAATGCTGTCAAAACACAAACAGCTCCCCAGAAAAGATTTTATGAGTGGGGTCAATGGCTCTGGTAAAATGTTTCAATAAAAAGGAAATTTAAGCAGCCCAAAAAAGAAATACAGTAATGAAGAGTCTCGGGAACAAACAAGTTCATAGTGTGAATAATCAAGTGCACATCTTATTGCATGGATGTGTTGGGGTGGTTAATTTACTTGAGCAGAACTAGATGCTTTGTTGAATTATCACTACATTTGCTTTATAAACTCCAGCTGTATTTGGCAAGTTTTATTTTCCGCAGAGGAAAGCTGGCGTGCATAATGAGGAAGGTAGTCATCTGCCTAGCTGCAAAAATAAGGGGAAAAAAATAGGAAGAGGGCGCAGTTCTCATGCATCCAGATTCAAAGAATACAGACAAACTCTCAAAAACAACAAACCAAAGCATTAGCTATAAAAATGTTAAAGCTTAGCCTTAGATGATAACAGGAAATGTTGCTTCATCTTAATTTGTAACCCTGGAATACAAGAGCAGTCACTGAAGAATTTACTGTTCAGGACAAGTGTCTCACAGGTCTCTTTTATCTACCAGGTGTTCAGTGGTATCACGCTGACCAAGTTTGGAGGTATTGTGGTTTTGGCATTTTCCAAATCCCAGATATTCCAAATCTTTTACTTCAGAATGTATTTGGCTATGGTGCTATTTGGAGCCACACATGGATTAATATTCCTACCTGTCTTCCTCAGCTATGTAGGTAAGTGTGTGTATTTTTATCTGACTTCAAAAAGACCACACCTGAGCAGGAGCTTAAATTTTGTTTGCACAATATGTAATTCAGAAATTATCATGCATCCAGATTTGCAATTTGTATACATCATGCTCTGATGTTAAGGAAACGGGACTGGGACTTGTATGCCACTCAACCACTCAAAGCGGTTTATATACAGGTATGTCAAGCATTTTCCCTCTCTGTCCTGGTAGGTTCACAACCTATCTAATAATGTACCTGGGGCAGTAGAGGATTAAGTGACTTGACCAGGGTCACAGGGAGCAGTGTAGAGTTTGAACCCACAACCTTGGTGCTGAGGTTGTAGGCTCTAACTAGTACACCATTCTCCTCCTTAAAGAGAGGGTATCTTTCATATTTCCAAATGGCAAGTAACTGAACCCCGGCAATCAGTTCTGAAAGAAGCCGAAACCTGTTATGGATACTTTTGAGTGAAGGTTTTACTTCTGAAGGCTTTCCAGCTTTATTTTAGGTTCAGCTGATAAATGGCTAGTAGACAAGATGCCACCTGAAAGTTTTACAACACAGTTGTCAATGTTGCTAAATAACATCTCAGTCCCACACTTAAAATTAGCATAGTGGCAATTGTATATTCTCCAAGAAAGTTTTTTTTATGCTGATGATGTGGGTGGAGGAGGCTTGAGCATTTATGCCCTGCTGGAACAAACCAGAGGCTTTTTCTTCTGTTGAGTTAATACTCTCAGCCTTACAAGTGGAGCAAGTTTGTGATTATTATTGATTTATTCACTTTCACTTTTTGTAGATTTAGTAATAAAAGATGAAATTATTTTTAAGTGGCTTAATTTACAGGGGCTGCACTGTTTTAACCTCTAGCTACAGGTGCTGACTCAGTTGAGTCAGTTCATGCTATCAATGTTTGTGCATTTGTCCCCACCCCCTCACACACTTTTTTTTTTTACTGCTGCAGTGCCTCCTATCTTCATCATCTTATGCAACTGTGTATAGTACTATAAGACCCTAGTCAGCCCTGGTTTCATCCCGAACCCTCTGCACGCCAAACAGAAGTATTAAGTAGGTGTGTGGAGGCAGCTCAGTGACAATTGTTGAGGCCCTGAGCTGCCCTTCTATTCCTCAATGCTGATAAGGGATGCATTGTTCACAGGCCCTGGAAAACTCATTAGTGACAAATAATGGGCCCCTTGTTAAAGACACTTATTGGACTGGCTGAACAAGATGAAGAGCTATTAAAAAAAACCCCAAACAAACAGGAGCAAACCCAAAGTCAGCCCTCTGTAATACCAATACTGGTGCTGTTTTTATTTTATATTTGTAAAATATTATGGGTGCTACATCTCCCTCTGCTAGGCTAATTGTCTACCTTTATTCCACTAAAAAGTGCAAAATTACCTGCTTTGAAGTGAGAGTGCAAGCTAAATAACTTAAGTTTGTTGTATTAGGAATAAAATTGGGTAAGTGCTAGCCCTACTCATCCTGATCTGTTCATATGCTAAAGTTTGTATATTAATATTATACTTGGCCTTTATCTTTATTAAAACTTGATATATTATGCTTTCAAAGCAGATTAATACAATGTTAAATCATACAAATACTGATACAGGTTATTATACCTAATCTTCAAAAATGATCCTGTCAGAGCACCTGAACATGGCTTTGGTTTCCCCACCTTATCTTGGCTTAAGTATTCTGGGAGATCGGTTTTGCTCCTGTGAGCTGCTTATCCCACTTAAAGGCAGTATTTATATTTTTAGCATGAATTAAATTATCAACACTGAAAATCAGGTTGTTGTAGATGGAGCTCATCATCATTTGTTCTTTCTTTTAGGGCCCTCTGTAAATAAAGCTAAAATTCAGGCCACCCAAGCAAGCTACAAGGGCACAGAAAGAGAGAGATTGCTGCACTTCTAACCCTTCCAGCTAAGGGAATGTATGACTCTTGACTACTCCATGAACAAAAGAAAAAGCAATAGCTGCTTTACTCCTCTGACCTGACCTCTGGCTCTACTTCAACACAACCCTGAATCAAGGACTATTCTATACTTAAACAGCATGTGCAGTGTTCAACAAGTATTACCATATGACAAGATACAACATGGAAACAAAAAAACTGCATTTTTCATAAATATTTATATTAGGATTGGATTTTTTTCTAGTAAATTGAAATGTACATTTTTTAACTGCCGGTCAATGCAATATTGCTACTCCTTTATTGTAAGGAGTAAAGTCTATAAATAGTTTTACAATGGAACAAGACAGACTTTATTATATACACTAGCAACATTTTTGTAATTCAAAAAAGGAACAGTCTTGAGCAATAAATTAAACTTTATACACTTTGTTCATGTAGCATAGCAGCTGCTGTCAGAAATTTGGTAGATTTTGTTGGCAGTTTAGTCTCCAAATAACTGCTTGAAAAAAAGGACATGCTCTCCACAGTGTTCTCCTGGAAAACAAAACCCACATGTCAAAAAAAAAAGGACTGGAATCATTTTGTATTAAAAAAAAAAAAATTTGATCCTGGAGACTTTTTATAAGACCTTCTACCCATTTCTGTTCAATGTGAGATAACCCATCTGATTGCAGTAGTGTATAAATTAACAAATATTTTTATAATAAAGATGAAATTAAGTATGGATTGTACAAAAGCCTGGCTGCCCAGTTGCTCTGTTCCTTGTAAGATCTATATCTCTCTGGTGTTAACCACCACTGTGTGGCCTCTCTTCCAACCCTACAGATGAATGCTAGAGTGATCATCTGTGCTGGCAGCAAGGGGCTGCCGCCAGCACTGTATCTTAATAGATAGTGTCCTGCTGCTCAAAATAAACCAACAAAGAGAATGAGCAAGGCAACTTTTATCTCTTGGGACTGAAGTTCAGGACTGTCTGTACCGTTTAGTACTTTTGGACTGGTTAATGAAACAAGCCATACAGCTGGTCGTCCTCCTTGCCATAACTTCAGACAGGGGGGTGGGGGGTGGGGAATCAGTAATTAACCTGCTTTGAGAATGCTGGGGCTTTTGGCTTCAACAGCCCTTCTAGCACACCCGTGACATCTTCAGCTGAGTCCATATCAAGGTCTCATGACTTAGAAAAGCGCCTCTTGGAATGGCAGAGCCTTAGTCAATCAGTTTTTCAACATGCGGTATGTGTACCCTTAGAGGTATGGGGCCTGGTGACCGTGTAGGGGAATCCATGCCTGCCCCCCCCCCTCCAAAGCCAATGAAGTTACAGCAAACTCCATGCTGGGACAGCGCAGGCAGCGACTCTGAAACCTCTTGTCCAATGTCAGAGGGAAGGCTTGTGGGCTAACCATGTGCAGCATGTGAATCGCTGGTCGTGACATCCCTGCAGAGTTCACTGAGGATGGAGGGAGCGAGTGTAGGTCTAACAAGTAACGGGGTTGGGAGGGGGGCAGGTAGGGAGGGAGGTATCCCCAGTAGTGGCTTCAGTGGGGGCAAAGAGGGGGGTACTAACTTGGGACAGAGGTGGGAGGGAATAGAAAGTGAGAATTGTTGAGCATGAGTATGAGTGAGAGATGGTGCACATGGGGAAAGGAAAACGGCATAGAGAGGAATGAGGTAGAGCTGCATTGGGAATAGAAGGATGAGAGGGAGAAATGTTGGATATGGTGGTGGAGGGGATGTAAGGGGGAGGAATATTGGACATAGTGATAGAGGGAGAGATGCAACATGGTGTTGGAGAGGGGAGATAGGAGAAATGGGCATGGGGCTAGTAGGCAGTGGTGAAAAATACACATGATCTGAGAGATATGAGAGAGGGAGGGAGAGATGCCTGGATCTCTCAAGACAGATGGACAGTGAGAGAGAGAAAGATGCTGCCAATAGGGGTGGAGGATAGAGGAAGAAAAGTTGGACTCAGAGGGACAGAGAGAAATGTTGGTTAGGAAAGGGAATGAGGTCCGGAGGGGAAGTGTGCAGGAGGCAGAAAGAAAGAAATATTGGATGCAAAGAAGGAAGTGCAACCGAGAACCGAGACTCATGAAATCTCCAGACAACAAAGGTAGGAAAATGTATTTTATTTTCAATTTAGTGCTCAAATGTGTTAAGTTGTGAGAATTTATATCTGTTGTCCAGATTTGTCTATTTTTCTATAGTTGTCACTGAAGTGACATTGTATATTTTAAAGTCATCTGCAGTGTTCTCCCTAGCGCTTTTTAGGTGAGCACCCAGCTGTCATCGCAGTCGCAAATCCTGCTGCTGCCTATGCCGCCACTCAAACATTTTTTAAAACCCCTCTCACTGGCTTGGGGATTCCCCGGACTGACACGGCACAGCCTCAAGTTCTGTGTTCGATTCCGGCCAAAGAAAGTAAAAAAAAGAAAACCCCTCCCCCAAAAACCAGACGATTTTTCAAATCCTCCCCGTTAACACTAGCCTGGACTAGCAGCAGCACCACTCTCTCCTTATTGTTATTTGCCTGACAGCTGCAGTAGTGTTATCAAATCGATTCCCTTCTGCAGCCTCGGGGATTTTGCTAGGCCGCCCCATCTCTGATGATGCAACTTCCTTCTTCCTCGGAGGTAGGACGGCCTAGCAGAGGCCCCGAGGCTGCTGGAGGGAATTGACTCGCTAAAGCTACGGCAGCAGTGGTAGAGGAGAGTGGAAGGGGGAAGAGCAGTGGAGGAGGAGGGGGGATGGGGAAGAGAAATGCTGCTTCTGCACCCAATTGGGGAGAGAGAGAGAGGTAAGGAGGGAGAAGGAAGACCAGGAAGGGAGAGGAGAGGAAAGATGCCAAGACCATGGGAGGGAGGGAAAGGAAAGGCGATACTAGACCATGGAGGGAGAGATATCAGGGCATGGAGAGGAAGGAGACAGATGCCAGAACAGGGGAAAGGAAGGAGGGAGGGAGAAAAAGGAAGGAGAAGAGAGCCAGGGCAAGGGGGAGGGAAGGGAAACTAAGGAGACAAATGCCAGAGCATAAAGGGAGAGATAAGAGAGGAGAGCGATGCCAGGGCATGGAGGGAAGGAAAGAAGAAGAGAGAGATGCCAGAGCATACGGGAGGGAGTGGAGACAGAAAAATGGAGAGGGGATGAAACTGAAATGAATCATGTACAAAGGAGAGAAAGGGCACAGAATATACAGTTTATTGAAGTGACATAAAAAGAGGGAAGATGGAAGAGAAAGAGGGCGGACAGTGGATGGAAGGGGCAAAGATAGTAAGACAATTGGAAAGGATTTGGAAAAAAACAGGAAAATTGATAGACTGGAATAATTGGAGATCCAATGTAAAAATCTACAAACAATTGATAAAAGCAAAATGTAAAGCATTTTACTCATCCAAAATTGAATCATCTAATAGTTTAAAGGGTATCAATACAAAAGAACTGTTCAATTTGGTTACAAATTTATTTGACACTACACGCTACACTCAGTTTACGCATAATATTAAGCTACCTTCAGCAAATGATTTAGCACAGTATTTTGATTTAAAAATTTAAGAAATAACTTCGACAAATATGTATGAATATCAAATATTTTAACATGCAAGGAAATGTAATACCAGAGGACATGATTTGGAGTTCCTTTTCATGATTTAAAATGGAATAGTTATATCAAATTATATAACAAGTATGCTAAATCATACTGTGTTTTGGACTCTTTTCCCCCCAGAAATCATGAAAGCAGCTCCATTAGATTTCAAACTAAATTTGCTGAATTATTTGAATGATAATTTAAAGAATGGAAAATTCCTTGCCAATAATGGTCACATTATAATAACTCCAAAATTATAATAATATAATAATACATTATAATAATTCCAAAAAACTGTAAAGAATCATTAGCAACAACTTATAGGCCAGTAGCATCCATTCAATTTTTTGTAAAAATCATGGAAGGATTGGTACATATTCAACTGATGGAATATCTCGCTCAGTTCTCTCTTCTGCATGAAACTCAATTTGGCTTTAGACATTTGTTTAGCATTGAGACAGTAATTGTGGCCATTTTGGATAATTTACATCTCCTACTCAGTAGGGGCCTTAATGCCCTGATTATGCAATTTGATATGAGTTCTGCCTTTGATTTAGTGGACCACGGGAAATTGTTACATTGCTTAGATGCAATTGGTATCAGAGGAGAGGTGTTGGACTGGTTTTGAGGTTTTCTTATGTCTCGCACCTATCAAGTATGTTTTAACTATGATCTTTCTGGTACTTGGAGTAATCCATCTGGTGTGCTGCAGAGATCACCATTATCCCCATTGGTTTTTAATGTCTATAAGTCATCATTAGGTAAGCAATTGTCCCAATTGGGGATAAAAGTATTTAGTTACGCAGATGATTTTACGATCATTATTCCATTCGCTACCTCTCTCTCTCTCTCTCTGAAGTCATCCCTAACGCAACAGAGGTATTAAATTTGATGGAGCAATGGATGACCGATTTTAGACTGAAACTTAATTCAGAAAAAACAAAATTTTTTTGTAGCTTCATCACACCCGTTTGATACTAAAACATCATTGTGTATCAATAAACTTAGGGCTCCTTTTACAAAGACACGATAGGGCCTTAATGCGCGGAATAGCACGCGCTAGCCACTACCACCTCCTCTCGAGCAGGCAGTAGTTTTTTGGCTAGCGCATGCTAATCCAGTGCGTGCGCTAAAAACACTAGCGCATTTTTGTAAAAGGAGCTCTTAGTTAACTATTCAATCTACGATGAAGGTTTTAGGTGTAATACTGGACCAGGGTTTAACTATGAAGGACCGGGTGGACTCTGGTTAGAAAGGGTTTTTTTACTCTTTGGAAGCTTTGGTCCATTAGAGTATATTTTGACGTTTCATCATTTAGAATTTTGGTACAATCCCTTATATTAAGTCAACTAGATTACTGTAATATCACCTATTTAGCAATTTCTCAGAAGAATATGCAGCAATTACGATTGGTGCAAAACACGTCAGGTTGATTTTTGGGCTGAAAGAAATTTGATCATGTAACACCTTCATATCGACTTCTATGTTGGCTGCCGATGGAGGCGCATGTGAAATTTAAGCTTGGCTGTTTATGTTTTAAGGTTTTATTTGGGTTAGCTCCTAAATATATAACTGACCTTTTTTCTTTTTCAACCAATAGACACTTGAATTTTGTTTCCCCACAGGTTAGAGGATGTAAACTTAAATATCATCAACATCTTTTTTCGTATCAGGCAGCATTATGGGGTAAAGATTTGGAAAAATTGCTTTTGCATACTAATACTTATGAGGAATTTAGGAGACACCTAAAAACATATTTGTTCTTGAAGCACTTAGGTAGCTGATTTGCAAAATCTTATACAATAATTGATCTTTAAGGTTTTTAGTTACTAGTTTTTAACATCTAATAATAATAATAATAAAAGTTTATATACCGTAGGACAGTATATAAACTGCGGTATATAAACTTTTATTATTATTATTAGATGTTGCATGGAAGGGAGAGAGGACAAACATATAGAAAGAAAAGAGTGAAGAGTAGATGATTCAGAATGCCGCGGCCAAGCTCATCTTCGCTAAAAGTAAATTTGACCATGTCTCCCCGCTCCTGGCCAAGCTCCACTGGCTTCCGATAATCGCCAGGGTCCACTATAAACCTCCCTCCCTTTATCCCTCTTTCTTGGAATTCCTCAAACCCTAATATCACCAGATCCTCCCACAAATTAAAACTATCCTTCCCCTCGTTAAAAAGCATTTCCCACACAGGAAAGCTAGGGACCTCCCTCCACTTCAAAATCACTGAGCTCTGGAACAACCTTACCTCCCCTCTTCGGAACTTGAGCTCTCTCCAAGTTTTCCGCAAACATCTGAAAACCTGGCTTTTCTCAAAAAATGTAAGTCTCCCTCCAACTTAGGAATAAAGGAAACTCTTATATCTTGGCATCCCAAGTCCTCTAAATTTTCTTCACACTTCAACCTCTAACCCTCTGTTGTAGTTCCTTCCTATTTCTCCTACTGTAAACTGCGTTGAGCTCTACGAATGTGGAGATGATGCGGTATACAAACCTAAGGATTAGATTAGATTAGATGATTAAAGCAGAAACTACAAAAGGTAGAAAATTTTTTTTGTTGCTTTACATAGAATCTCAAGTAGTATTGTAACTGTATTGATAAAACTTTATAAATAGGATATGGAAATAAGGCAATTTCTTTCCTCAGGTCAGGACAGGATACCATAACAGCATTTTACTGTACCGTCTTGAAGAACGATTTGGCCTCCGAAAGCTAATTGAAAAATGGATTAGTCCAATAAAATGGTATTTTCTTATTTCTTGTAATTTGTTTTATTTCTATTTGTTAATTTTTAAAGTGGTGATTATGTATCAGTTTTCAAATTTACATCTACTGTCTCTATATTTTGCACAGTATTAGTGGACATGTGTCACTGTTTCTGTGGTGTTGCATTAGCTTAACTATTGTCTACCTGTTTCTATTTTTAATTTGTGATTATTCCATATTGGGTGAGGGTGTTTCTGTGTTCTGTATGTATGAAAAGGACATGGTTTTCTGTTAGTATCGACTGTACAAAATCAATTGACTGTTCAGGATCTGGTTTGTTTAGTTTTACAATGCGTGTGTTGGTGTTCTAGTGCTCACTGCAGTGTTTAAGATGATGCCTTTTCCTAGGTGCACCCTTGTTGTGTGGCTCATGGATTCTTACTAAAAATAACTTTTTTTTATCTAGAGGGGGTTGTTAAAAAATGATCAGCACTGGCTGTCATACTAGGTACGACACTGGATTTAATGACCCTATTCTAACCACCAAATTTCCCTGTCCTGCCTCACCTGGCTACTTTTTCACACCACCCAGCTGGAAAAAATTTATGGGGAGAACACTTATTTGCATTGACCTCCTTTGAAAATGGGCAGGATGGGCCATTTGGCCTTTATCTGCCGTCAAGTTTCTATAACAATTTCTCTGCATACAGTGTGCTTTGTGTTTTTAATTTTGTGGTTACCATTATGTATTAAAATTATATTGTGTGTATATGAAAAATGAATGGAAGAAATTGCATTGCAATTAGTACTATTATTATGGGGGTGGAGTCTGTGGCAGAGCTTGGGCGGGTCTGGGGAGCAGAATGGGCAGGGGTACTCAAGTTGTTATTTGTTAGGCTTAGGGGGTACTTGGCTTAAACCACCAGGGTTTGTAAAGTAGGCCTGAAGAAGGGTGTATGTATTTTCCTTTTTGGGGAGGGAAGACTGCTCCTGGTCTGGGGAGTATGCTATAGGGACAAAGCACAAAATTTTCTGTTTTAGCAAATACTGAAGCAAGGCCGAATACTGATTTTCAGCTGGTTTTGATATCAAAACTGGAATTTGGTCGCCTCTGAAAAAAAAGACCTTTTGGAGGATTTGTTGGAGAGTTACGGTGATTAAAATATTAAGAAGAGATTGCTGGTCAGTTGTAAGAGAATCGTTAATAGCTAGAGATCTAAAAAGAAGGATATCCAGAGAAAGAATAGATTGAATTGGGAGGATACTTTTAATGGTATTCCAGAAGGGGACAAGAAGGGGGCAAGAATAGGGCAAGTAAATATCATATGACTCAGGTCACCAATGTCCGAAAGACAATGCCAACAAAGATTGGAATCTCTGAGTCCTGCCCGAAACAATTTATTGGGGGTCCAATAGACCTTATATGACAAGAAGTATAATGATTGCGAGAGACTGGAGGAAGCCGTGGAGCAGATTATTTTGTTAAAATAGAGTTTCCATTCCCTATCTGAGCCCCCCAAGACGTATCCATAGACCAAACGTCGGTCGCCTTAGTGGACCTAGGATAGATGAGATCTAAGTTTCTTATAAAAGAGGGACATGGTGTGTCCCAAAGCAAGACCCAAATGGGACGAATCCAGAAGAGAAGAAGATGAAGAATAATCATGAATAGAAGGTGAGCATTTCTTTAAACAGTGGGAAAGCTGAAACCAGCGAAAATATTCTGTCGGGGGGAGGGAAAATCGATCCATAAGTTGAGAGAAGGATAATAATGAATCGTTATCTATAACCTGGCTTAAGGACCATATACCTCGGTCCGTCCATGTGCGCCAGTGGATAATAGCATTGTCAATACGGATACCTGAATTAAACCACACAGGAGAGGACATGGTGTACCAGTGATTTGTTTGAGAAAAATGGTCAAAATGCTTTATCGCCTGTATAGTAGTATAAATGGTGGTCGATTTTGTCATGCATATGGAGGTATGGCAAGCAAGAAAGTGGAATAGGATGTACCAGATGTTGTTCAACATAGAACCACCCAGGATGGTGGCCTTGAGAGATCGGGTCTTGTAGCCAAATCGAGCAAAATCGAAGTAGAGAAGCAATATGATAAAGAAAAAAGTCTGGGAAGCCCACTCCCCCATCCTCTTTAGCTGATTTAAGGATCTTCAGAGCAATACGAGATGGTTTTCTGCACCAAAGATAAGTAGGCAGTTTACAGTCAATGGATTTATAAAATTCCTTAGGAGCTAAGCGGGGAAGCATGGATAGATAATAATTAATTATCGGAGCAATGGTCATTTTTATAGCTTCCAAGCGTCCCCACCAAGAAAGAGATAAGGGAGTCAACTGACTCAACAAAATATCCACTTTGGAGTTAATGGTGGCCAGATTAAGAAACATCATAGTATTAGTGTCTGAATGGAAAAGGGTTCCAAGATATTTTAGAGAGGAATGAGCCCAACGAAAAGATATATAAGAACATAAGAACATAAGACTTGCCTCTGTCGGGTCAGACCGGAGGTCCATCGTGCCCGGCAGTCCGCTCACGCGGCGGCCCCTCAGGTCCAGGACCTGATAGTGCTCCTACCCTAAAACTCACATATGCTTTTCGCTTTTGTCCTGTAGTGTAACCTTCTATCTATACCCTGTAATCCCCTTCTCTTTCAGGAAGTCATCCAGTCCCTTTTTGAAACCCAGTATTGTACTCTGTCCTATTACCTCCTTTGGAAGCGTGTTCCAGGTGTCCACCACCCTCTGAGTGAAGAAAAACTTCCTTGCATTCGTTTTGAATCTGTCCCCTCTCAGTTTTTCTGAGTGACCTCTTGTTTTTGTTGTCCCCGCTAGTCTGAAGAATCTGTCCCTATCCACCCTCTCTATGCCTTTCATGATTTTATATGTCTGTATCATGTCTCCTCTCAGTCTCCGCTTTTCCAGGGTAAAGAGCCCCAGTTTGTCCAACCTTTCGGCATATGAAAGGTTCTCCATTCCCTTTATCATCCTAGTTGCTCTCCTCTGGACCCTCTCAAGTATCGCCATGTCTTTCCTAAGGTACGGCGACCAGTATTGGACACAGTATTCCAGATGCGGTCGCACCATTGCTCGATACAATGGCAGGATGACCTCCTTCGTTCTGGTAGTGATACCTTTTTTGATAATGCCCAGCATTCTGTTCGCTTTCTTTGAGGCCGCTGCACATTGCGCCGCTGGCTTCATTGTTGTATCCACCAATACCCCCAGGTCTTTTTCTAGGGTGCCTTTCCCCATCTCCCTTCCTCCCATCGTATAGCTGTACATGGGGTTCCCTTTCCCGATGTGCAAGACCTTACATTTCTCCACATTGAAGCTCATCTGCCATCTTTTTGCCCACTCGCACAGTTTGTTCAGGTCGCTCTGTAGTTCTTTGCATTCCTCAACAGTTTTGACCCTGTTGGAGAGTTTTGTATCGTCCGCGAACTTGATAACTTCACATTTCGTGCCCGTTTCCAGATCGTTAATGAATATATTGAACAGCAGCGGTCCCAACACTGACCCCTGGGGGACACCACTCGTGACCTCTTTCCAGTCAGAGTAGTGTCCTTTTACTACTACCCTCTGTTTCCTATCCATCAGCCAATTTTGGATCCATCTGTGGACGTCCCCTTCCACCCCGTGGTTCCACAGTTTCTTCAGCAGGCGCTCGTGGGGTACCTTGTCAAAGGCTTTTTGGAAATCCAGATAAACTATGTCAATGGGGCTACCTTGGTCCAAATGTTTGCTTATCCCCTCAAAGAAATGTAGTAGATTCGTTTGGCACGATCGTCCTTTATAGAAACCGTGCTGGCTTGATCTCATCAGTTTATTTTTTTCTATATGCTCATTGATACCCTCCCTGATCAGTGATTCGACCATCTTCCCTGGAACTGAGGTCAAGCTCACCGGTCTATAGTTCCCCGGGTCGCCTCTCGATCCTTTTTTGAAGATTGGTGTAACATTTGCTATCCTCCAATCTTCCGGGATTATCCCTGATCTTAAGGATAGGTTGCAAATATGCCTGAGTAACTCCGCTATTTCGTCTCTGAGCTCTTTCAATATCCTCGGGTGGATCCCATCTGGGCCAGGAGATTTGTCGATTTTTAATCTATTTATCTGCCTTAGAACGGCTTCGAGGCTTACCTCCATGCATGATAATATACCCTCCTGATCCTCCTTGAAGATTTTTTCTGGTTCCGGCACGCTGGATGTGTCTTCTTTTGTAAAGACCGACGCGAAGAACTTGTTTAGTCTATCAGCCACCTCTTTTTCCTCCTTCACCACTCCTTTCTTGTCTCCCTCATCCAGGGGTCCCACCTCCTCCCTTGCTGGCTGTTTCCCTTTTACATATCTGAAAAATGGTTTAAAGTTTCTTGCTTCCTTGGCTAGTCTCTCCTCGTATTCTTTCTTGGCTTTTCTGACCACTCGGTGACATTCTTTCTGATGCTCCCTGTGCTCTTTCCAGTTTTCTTCCGTTTTGTCCTTCTTCCACTTCCGAAATGATGTTTTCTTGTCTCCTATCACTGTCTTTACTTCATTGTTTATCCATGCTGGGTCTTTAGTCTGATTCTTTTTGCCTCCTTTCCTAAATCTGGGTACATATAGGTGTTGTGCCTCGCTTACTGTGTCCTTGAGTAGGGACCAGGCTTGCTCCACAGACAGAGCTTTCTTGTAGCTGTTTCTGAGTTTCTTCTTCACCATTTGTCTCATGGCATCATAGTTCCCTTTTCTGAAGTTAAACGCTGTTCCCTTTGTTCTCTTCCCCTTTGGTAATCCTACTTCCACTGCAATAGAAGTGTTAGCATTCAACGGCAAGATTTCAGATTTATCCCAATTAATTCGATATCCCGAATATTTTGAAAATGTAGATACCAGTTGAAGCAAAGCAGGTATGGACGAATCTGGCATGGACAGGAATATTAGTAAGTCATCTGCATAAGCAAGGGTTTTAATTTGAGATGACCCAAAGGGAATACCTACAATACTAGGGAGTTGTCTAATAGCTAATAATAGTGGTTCAAGAGCTAAGTTGAAAAGGAGAGGGGACAACAGGCATCCCTGACGTGTACCTCTGTGTAAAAGGACAGGAGAAGATAGAGTCATTAATGCGCAATCTAGAAAAGGGTTTAGTGTATAATATTTTAACCCATCTAATGAAGTTAGAGCCACAGCCAAACCATTGGAGAGAAAAAAATAAGTGGTCCCATTCCACCATATCGAAAGCCTTTTCTGCATCAAGAGAGAGCGCCACCGCTGGGGAATGAGAAAATTGGGCGATATCAATGACTGCATTAAAAGTGCGAGCATTATCACCAATGAAACGGTCTCTCATGAAGCCGACTTGATCAGGGTGGATAAGAGTACCTAAAATTTTATCCAATCTAGATGACAAAATGTTTGCTAAAATTTTACAGTCGGTATTCAAGAGCAATATAGGTCTATAATTTGCAACATTAGTTTCATCTCTGCCAGGCTTAGGGAGCACTATAATGTGTGCTTCAGAAAAGCAGCCCTGATCTTCAGGGGAGGAAAAAAGATAGACATACAGTTGTTTTAGAAAAGGCACAAGATCAGTAGCAAAAGCCTTATAAAATTCTATGGGAAAGCCATCAGGACCGGGTGATTTGTGAGAGGAGAGCGATTTAATCGCGTCCAAGATTTCAGTCTCCGTAACAAGGTCACCGAGTACAGATGCCTGGGAGGAAGATAAAGAGGGATAGGCAAGATCATGGAAGAATTCCTCAGAATCTGTTTCCCGCGTAGTCTGTGAAGATGCATAAAGGTTCTCATAGAATTTTGTGAAAAGTAGAGATATAGATGAATCATCAGTAGCCAGAGTCCCATCATCGCCTACAAGGGATGCAACTCTGGATCGCTGTTTACGGTTAGCTAAATATCTAGCAAGGTATCGACCCGATTTATTTGCAGCCATATAAGTTCCAGATTTGGAAATCAAAAAATCTTGTTGGGCCCTAAAACGAGATAGGAGATTATATTCAGCTTTTTTACATATCAGTGCCGGAGAGAGACTGGCTACTTTAGCCGTAGCCTGTTGAGCCTCCAAAACCGAAATTTCCTGTTCTAAGGCATTCAATTGAGAGGAGTCAGATTTCTTTTTCCATGCCATGTAGCTAATAATCTCCCCTCGGAGGCTCACCTTAAAAGCTTCCCATAAAGTATTAAACGAAGAAACTGATGACAAGTTAGTATGGAAGAAATCTGGAAAGACGGTGTCAGAGATCAGGGATGTATTAAGTCTCCATATACGTCTAGGAATCGTATGTTTTAAATCAATGTGAAGACCAATAGGAGCATGATCTGATAGAATAATAGGATGTATTTGGGCTGCGCGGATTGAGTCTGCTGACTCCCTCAATATTACCTTTTGGTGGCACACAGTACTCATGATACATCTCTATGAGACGAAAGCTGCAGAATATTCTAGTAGACATAATCTTGTCTCAAAAATATGGGACCCTATTGCACATTTTTCGTTTTAACTGTGGACATTTCTTACCGATAGTTTCTTTTGCTCTCATTTTTCTCTCTGTATTGATTCATGCCTCGCTACTCCTTCTTGAGCCTCGATGCCACTCGTGTGTGGCTATGACCCCTTTTACCTACCTCTTCGTTTCTTTCCTTTACCTCTCCTTCTCCCTCTCCAGGTTGCCCTCCAGTCCTCCACGGGACTACTTTATAAGTACTGTTAGTATTTTATATTTGATTATTGTATGACATTCTCGCCTTGTTTCAGTGAGTGGTCCTGTGTGGACATTGTTCAGTATTCCTTATTGTTTTTGTTTCTCTATTTTCTGTTTGTAAGTGATAAAACTCTAATAAAATATTTGAAATAGAAAAAAAGACCTTTTAAGGGAAAACTAAAAAAGTTGGGAGGCTTGTTATTTGGAAGCAAGATGACAAACAAATATTGCAGAGACTGAAAGCCATAAAGCATACCCATTCAGTAGAGCAAATAAGAAAAACAGTGGCAGTATCTCTGCAGGGGCACTGGATAAGGGATGGAACACCTGTGCAGAAGCTTTTCCAGCATTTCCAAGATCACAGCTACTGTTTCCCAATACCAGCAACATCACCCATTTGTGTGGTAAATTCATCCTCCTTATCAATGAAGAGCTAATTTTCTCATCATATAAGCTATTACATAAGAATAGCCTTACTGCAGTGGTCTCAAACTCAAACCCTTTGCGGGGCCACATTTTGGATTTGTAGGTACTTGGAGGGCTGCAGAAAAAAATAGTTAATGTCTTATTAAAGAAATTACAATTTTGCATGAGGTTAATAGTTTATAGTTTATAAAACTTATAGTTTATAAAACCCTTTATAGTTTATAAAACTTTCCTTTAACAGTTTTACCTTATGCAAAATTGTCATTTATTTTATAAGACATTAACTATTTTTTCTGCGGCCCTCCAAGTACTCTATTTTTTCTGCAGCACTCACATTTAAAGTTTAATATCTTTTCTTTCTCAAAACTGGCACATTTCTATTACTAAATTGAAAATAAAATCATTTTCCTACCTTTGTTTGGTAATTTCATCAGTCTCTGGTTGCACTTTATTCTTCTGACTAATATTGCATCCAATATTTCTTCTCTTCTTTCAGCCTCCTGTATGCTTCCTCTCCTCCAGACCTCATTCCCTCCCCCAACTTTTTCTTTCTTTTTCTATGTCTGTCTTTCTCTGATTCCTTGTTCCATTTTTTGCTTTGTTTCTGGCTCCTTGTCCCCCCCCTTTCTTTCTTTTTTCCTTCTGGCTCCCTGCTCCCCTTTCTTTCTTCCTTCTTTCCTGCCCTCCCCCATGCCACCGCCGCCGGGGAATAGGCTTCTGCTGACGCCATCGGGAACAGGCTGAGATCTCCATGGGGCCGACCAACTCTCGCCGCCCAACGTCAATTCTAATGTCAGAAAGGACGTTCCGGGCAGCCAGGCAGCGATTGGCTAGCCAGAACGTCCTCTTGACGTCAGAATTGAGGTCGGGCGGCTAGAGAAGCAGGGAGATCAAAGAGCATGGTGCCGGCCTGTTCCCCGAGGGCAGCGGTGAGAAGGGAAGGGAAGCAGTTGGGCACCCCTGCTCTAGACGAGCCGCACTCTAGGAAGAACAGTGGAGGGTGATCAGCTGTGCGGACTGCCCCCCCCTTGGTACGCCACTGGAGCAGCAGCATGTCTGGCCGGCTCATTCCATTCAAAGCCGCGGGTGGCGGCTCCTTGCGAGATCCGCGCCTGCGTCTGAAGCTTCTCTGATGTGATGTCAGAGAGGCTTCCGATGCAGGAGTGAATAGCGCAAGGAGCCGCCAACCCGCGGCTTTGAACGGAACGAACCGGCCAGACCCGCTGCTGCTCCAAAAGGAAGGGAATGATCCAGTCCAGACTGCGGGCCACAAATAAAACTTGGAGAGCCACATGTGTCCCGCGGGCCGCGTGTTTGAGACCGCTGCCTTACTGGGTCAGACCAATGAATCAAGCCACGTAGCCTGTTCTCATGGTGGACAATCCAGGTCCCTAGTACCTGACCAAAACCCAAGGAGCAGCAACATTCCATGCTACCGATCCAGGGCAAGCAGTGACTTCCCCCATGTCTTTCTCAATAACAGACTATGGACTTTTTCTCCAGGAAATTGTCCAAACCTTTCTTAAAACCAGCTATGCTATCTACTCTTACCACAACCTCTGGCAACGCGTTGCAGAACTTAACTATTCTCTGAGTGAAAAAATATTTCCTCCTATTGGTTTTAAAATTATTTCCCTGTAACTTCATAGAGTGTTTCCTAGTCTTTGTAATTTTTGATGGCATGAAAAATTGATTCACTTGTACTCGTTCTACACCACTCAGGATTTTATAGACTTAAATCATATCTCCCCTCAGCCATCTCTTTTCCATGTTGAAGAGCCCTAACCTCATATATTAGGGTACAACTCAAACAAATTCTATAACATTGTGGCTGTGTTGCCCAACCCTTGGATTCTCTGTAGGCCAGTCCTCACCATGCTTCCCTGTTTTCCACAGCTTCTTTCAATTGCTTGATGTTCATTCCCATGTCATTCTTGATGGTATCCAGCCATACACAACTCCAATTGCTCTCTATATACATGCATTTCCCCACTTTTTATTTATAAGTCTCAGTTTAATTGTTTTTACCATCTACAACACTAAGGCTGACCCTTAAAATTAGCTCAACTGGCACAGACTTGTTTGCTTAAGCCTGGCTTATTGCTCTCAACTTAAATCCAATTCTGTACCTGGAGTGAAATTAGGATTTCCACGTAAACGCAAATTCCTTTGCTCAAAAAACCTGAAGATTGTGTAAAAGAGCATGTCGTCTGCTGTCTGCTTTGCTGCATCTAGGAATTTACGCGCAGAGATGTTGTCATGTCCTCCAATACTCCGGATAAACCTCAAGGCTGCCAGAACCTGGTGTTTGGACAGCAAAACCTCTACTATTTCATCATTAGCTGTGGAGAGTCTCTAGAAAAAGGAACAAGACTTGTATCAGCAAGAGAGCTCAGAAGAACTGAACAGCTATGGTACTAGGATTTTGAACCTCTGATGCCCACATCTTGCAAGCTCGTATCGGTCGATGCATGCACACCAAAATCAAACCAAACACGAGTTTAAAAAGCATGAATGTCCAAAAATAGCCTTGGGAAGCATGAGCCTTACATGCACATCTGTACAGCTTCTTCCTCTAGATGAAACTTAAGGGAAGATTAGGCACTTACCTTGATAATCTTTCTGTTAACAAAGCATATGAGGCCTGACAAGTGGGTTAAAGCCCCCAAATCATGAGTTATTGTAAAAGGAATCAATACTTTTTCTTCAGCTCTACCTCCTTCCTCAGTGGGCTGTCCTGCCAGATGATGGTTCTGCCTCAACTAGACTATTGCAATTCTGCCTACCTTGGCATCAACACTACTCTAATCCACAAACTGTAACTAATCCAGAACACAGCCGTTGGACTAATGTACAAATTAAAGAAATTTGATTCAATCACAACCTTCATCAGGCAACTACATTGGCTCCCAATATCATCCCGAATAATTTTCAAATCGTCATGTATCCTACATCAGATTCTATACGGAAACTCAGCAGCCCCTCTCATCCAATTATTCTCTACTATTTGGTTGACATCAAAAAGAATCCTTAATAGAATACAACTAAACTAAACTAAACCTTAAGTTTATATACCGCATCCTCTCCACAGAAGTGGAGCTCGGCATGGTTTACAAGAACTTAAAATATAAGAAGAGAAAGGAAAAGGTTTACATGAGCTTATATATAGAATGGAAGAGTAAGGGGGAAAATAGAATTACATGTTAGAGAAGAGCCAAGTTTTCAGTTGCTTGCGGAATAGCTGGAGAGAGCCCAGGTTCCGCAACGGGATAGTAAGGTCGTTCCAGAGACCTGTGATTTTGAAGAGAAGAGATTTTCCCAGTTTACCTGCATAGAGAATACCGTGTAGAGAGGGGAAGGATAGTCTATATCTTTGGGCGGGTCTGGTGGAGTCAGGACTCGAGGAGTTAAAGGGGATTAGGGGAGGAAGGATGCCATGAATGATCTTAAAAGCCAGGCAGGAGCATTTGAAATGGATTCTGGAAATCACTGGGAGCCATCCACAAAATACTTTCACTAAAAGCGAATTTTCCACTGTTAACTTATTTGGGTGTAAAAACCTGGAATGACCTACCTGAAGCTATCAGGAATGAGACAAACTACATCACATTCAGAAAAAACCTGAAGACTCACCTCTTTGACAATTAACTGTCTTAGTTTCTGTATAGCTCCCCCTACTTCAATGTTCACTCCTCTAGCTTCTTCTTACCCACTTTACTTTGATCTGTCGCCTTGAGCCTATAGAGGTATGTGCGACTCACAAATATTAGATTAGTCTCTCCAGTCCTCTCTGACTGGCCTTCTGATTCTAAATCGTAAACCTTCTCTGGGGGAAATGCACTATGAAAGGTTAAACCCTATTGCGCAGTCACAGGTGCGCCTTCCATGGGCACAGACATATCCCAACAAGTTAAATAAGCTGTCCACATAAGATTCACAAAATCAGAGGTAAAGCCCTTGAGTAAGAAGCCCAGAAGACCCCCTTCAGGGACTCACCTTGTCATCTATCCGGCATCCAAATATTTGCATTTCACCATCTTGCTACTGTGCTGGTGCTTTAACTTGCTTCAGGTCTCACTGCAGCTGGATATGTAAATCCTCAGTCCAGGACCCTTCAATCTTCGGGTTGCCAGTCAGGCTGACACCAGACTGAGACCTCAGACCCCCCCCCATGAACCCAAATGCTGCCCTGGGGGGGAATGGAATGCAGCCAGCACATGTCAAAGCCCTCCTAGACCACCGTGGGGCCAAACAGCTTGCACTCAAGCACCTAATAAATCAAGAGCAAGCCTTGCTCCCAAAGGATCGATATCAGAATTCCTTAACTGGCTAGTCGGGTTCCTTTACAGTTGCCCTGCCCCGCAGCAGACAGTTCATCAGAGGATCTGTGTCCTCTACCATGCAGAGTTGCCCCAGGACCACTGGGGACTTCTTCAGCACTGCAAGACTCGATATCGGATAACACAACCCTCCTTCACTCACTCCCCCCAAAAAAAATTAATAAAAAACTTCTCAGAGTAGATCAGAGAAAAATCTTCCAGCTCACTTGCAGAAGGAAAAATGGGAGGGGCAGGACAGCCCCCTGTGGAAGGAGGTGGAGCTGAAGAAAAAGTATCGATTCCTTCTGCAACAGCTCGCGATTTGGAGGGTTCAAACTTACTTGTCATGACTCATATGCTTTGTGTAACAGACTGCATGCTGTGTTCTGCTTTCTATGGATGATCCTGAATAGACAGGGTCTCTCCCCTCCTTACTTGGCAGCAGCCAGCTGGTGTATCCCCACCCAATTTCAGGTTACCATATATTTTTTGGTTTCTTACCTAACATAATAGCAATGTCATTAGCTCAATAACATAATTGGCTTGAAATTTTTGGGAGATACTTAATCCATTTTTTTTTAAAATTAAACCAATGTACTACCGTATTTTCACGCATATAACGCGCACCCATGTAAAACGCGCACACGGGTATAGCGTGCGGGAAACCGAAATATATTTTAAAAATTTTTATATAGCGCGCACACGCGTATACCGCGCATGCTGCTTACCGCCCCGACTCTCCTTTCCAGCCCTGCCCCGAGTCTCCTCTGGTCCCGACTCTCACTTTCCAGCCCTGCCCCAAGTCTCCTCTGGTCCCGACTCTCACTTTCCAGCCCTGCCCCTTGAAGTCTTGTCCCCCCTTGAAGGTCTGCCTGTCCCCCTTGAAGTCTTGTCCCCCCTTGAAGTCCTGTCCCCACCCTGAAAGCCTGATGCCCCCCCGACATCTGATTCATCACCCAGAAGGACCGCTCGCACCCCCCCAGCCTCCCCCCCTGCCTACCATTGTTTCCCGATGCCAGTGAGCCCTGATGCTTCCTCTGCTGGCGGTCCCACCCCTTGTCTGATGTCAGAGAAAGGGCGGGACCGCTAGCAGAGGAAGCAGCGCATCGCAGGGCTCAGAGAAGGGGTGGGACCGCCGGCAGAGGAAGCAGCAGGGCTCACTGGCATCGGGAAACAACGGTAGGCAGGGGGGGAGGCTGGGGGAGGTGCGAGCGGTCCTTCGGGGTGATGAATCGGAAGTCAGGGGGGAAACTATGTAAAAAAAAATTTGTACAACACGCTCACGCATATAACGCGCATGATTATACTTGGTTTGTAAAATCGTGTATAACGCACGCGTTATATGCATGAAAATACGGTAATGATCAAAAGCTGCTCTAAATGAGCTTTTAAGGATCTGATCTCCAAGGCTCAAGTGCAATATTTATGTCCAGATAACTTAAAGGATGGGACAATAAAAACTCTAATTTTCTCCTGGATCAGTATGGCTAGTTGTAGCCATATCCTCCAAAACTCGTGTTCTAGCAATGCTCATCCATGATCCTTACCTTCAGCATGTCCAAAGAAAGCTGATGTGCAGGAGGATAAATGCTCTCCAAGGACAGCAGGAGACATGCCTGAAACCATGGTCAAAACACTGATTTAGTTTAAAAATTAGATTTCAAGTTCTTTGGTCCAATTTACAGAACATAAAATTTAAAAAAAAACCACAAACCCAATAACTTTTTGAAAAAAGGTTGCTTAATTGCTCCATTGGTCACACTCACACAAGCCTTAATGTATAGGAAGATGCCACAGCATATACATGTGCACCTATGTTTTAGCAATAGTGATCGTATGATGCACAATTTGCTTTTGCCTCAGGAGTCTGAGATCATATGTGCACATCAGTCGTGAGATGGGCCCATGTGGCCATTTATGGATTTTCCATGCTCCAACCTGGACACTAACTTCCAGGAGAGGCAATCTTTAAGAAAGCAGACTGAAAATAGGCATTCTATATATCAGAGGAATTCCTATTCTATTTAAGTAAGATGAACAACAGGACTTTTCCTTTTAAATGAACGCAAAGGTTTAGGGTGATACTTAAAAACATTGTTCCTAACTGTACATACCAGAGGCTTGGAGTCACTAAGGACATGATACTGTAGAAACTGATGCAACATGTAAAAGAGGTTGTGTTGAACGAGAGTTTTGATTACCAGTTCATACAGGTAGTGCTGAAAAGAAAATTATTAAAAAGGCAATGCTGTACACAAAAATCACACTACTCAAAATACTACAATATTTAGAGCATGTTAAAAAGAACAAAAACATTTCCCTTTGCATGCAGTGAAATGAAATAGTTAAATATAAAAAGTGTGGTTAATAAGTGATCTAAGCTCAGAAACCAAATCAGTATGAATGGAATACAATACAGTAAACAAAAAGTTATAATTAAGCCTTTTTTTTTTGAGCTAGCATTTTCCTCCTCAATGGGAACTAGCTTCTATGATGCTAAGGCACCATGAACCTTCACTGGCAACTACCTGGGGATTTTGTCCCCTGCTTTGATATCCCCTCCTAACTCATCTTGCTCACAGTGCTTCAGAGCTTTTAACAACTCTGGACGCATGAGGAATTCTCTATAGACCACTTAAAGTTAGGCACCAGAATGCCGTTATAAAATCATGTAATATTTTGCTTCTACAGGCGATAGGAAAACAATATTATAATGTATATCACTATGAACACATCAGTGCTCAGGCATCCAGGGATTTTCAGACAGCCACCCGAGTAGCATAACTCATGGTGGTAAGATCCTCATTACTCGCAGTCTAGCATTTAAGATGTTTTAATGGGTTTTTTTTTCCTCTTTATTTTATACCAATCAGTCTTTACTCAATAATTTATAATAAATACAATTTCAAAAGAAGCTGCCAGCAACTATGTGGACCACACAAGTACTATGAATTAAGATCTCCCCATCCTGATGAAGTGAAAGCGAAACGCGTCGGCAAGGGGATATAAATCACACACATAAAAGCTAAGTTTGGCTTTATATAAGTGAAAGCTTCTTTTGAAAGTGTATTTATTATAAATTATTTATTGAGTAAAGACCGATTGGTATAAAATAAAGAAGAAAAAGAGGGGAAAAAAGCCGTTAAAACGTCTTAAATGCTAGGCTGCGAGTAATGAGGATCTTACCACCATGAGTTATGCTACTCGGGTGGCTGTCTGAAAATCCCTGGATGCCTGAGCACTGACGTGTTCATAGTGATATACATTATAATATTGTTTTCCTGTCGCCTGTTGAAGCAATATATTACATGATTTGGTGAAGTGAAAGAGTAAAAGTGAGTTATAAAATGCTAGCATAAGTCCGCATTTGAACGCTTATGCCAGCTTAATGGCTCGAACAGATGCTAGTATTCTATAACTGATGCACACAGGAATGCCCTTAACCTGCCCATGATCCTCCCAGGTACCCACCCCCCTTACAGTTGCGTGCCATGGATCTTGCATGTGCAATTTACAGAATCCTAACAGCAATTATGTAAATTAGTGCCAACTAATACCAATACCAGTAAAGCACAGTTACTTACCGTAACAGGTGTTATCCAGGGACAGCAGGCATATATTCTCACATGTGGGTGACGTCATCTACGGAGCCCCGATGCGGACAGCTTTTTCAAGCAAACTTAATTGAAGATTTAAGTTTGCTCTGCTGCTCCACGCATGCGTGCCTTCCTGCTCCACTAGAGGGCGCATCCCCTCCTCGTGGTCTCCAGTTCACCTAACCAGCAAAGAAGCCAACCTCGGGGAGGCGGGCGGGTTGTGAGAATATATGCCTGCTGTCCCTGGATAACACCTGTTACGGTAAGTAACTGTGCTTTATCCCAGGACAAGCATGTGGGTGACCTCCAAGCTAACTGAAAAGGGGTGGAGGGAAGTTGGCAATTTAAGAGAACAGATTACGCAGTACCGATTGGTCAAACCGGCCATCGCTCCTGGACAGTGTATCCAGACAGTAGTATGAGGTGAAAGTATGAACCGAAGACTACATGGCAGCCTTGCAGATTTCCTCAATAGGTGTGGACCGGAGGAAAGCTACGGAGGCTGCCATCGTTCGGACTTTATGTCCCGTTACTCGACCATGCAGCGCGAGACCAGCCTGAGCGTAGCAAAAAGAAATACAAGCAGCTAACCAGTTGGACAAGGTGCGCTTGGAAACTGGGCGGCCCAACCGATTAGGGTCGAAGGACAAAAACAATTGTGGAACTGTCCGATGAGACTGGGTGCGTTGGAGGTAAAAGGCCAACGCTCTCTTACAGTCAAGCGTGTGGAGCGCCACCTCTCCGGGGTGAGAGTGGGGCTTGGGAAAAAACACTGGCAAAACAATGGATTGGTTGAGATGAAAATCAGACACCATTTTAGGCAAGAACTTAGGATGAGTGCGGAGAACCACCTTGTCATGATGGAGTACAGTGAAAGGCGGGTCCGCCACCAGAGCCTGTAGCTCACTAACCCGCCGAGCGGAAGTGAGTGCGAGCAGGAAAATCACCTTCCAAGTGAGAAATTTCAGATGGCATTTGTCTAACGGCTCAAATGGAGGTTTCATGAGTTGAGCCAGAACTACATTAAGGTCCCAAACCACCGGGGGAGGTTTGAGAGGGGGGGTGGACATTCAAGAGGCCCTTCATGAAACAAGAAACTAAGGGATGGAGTGAAAGGGCTTTCCCTTCCAGGGGCTGATGAAAGGCAGCAATCGCACTAAGATGTACTCGAATGGAGTTGGTCTTCAGGCCTGAGTGAGATAGATGAAGCAAATACTCCAGGACCAAAGAGACGGGGACCGACACCGGGTCCTGGCTGTGTGAGGAGCACCAGGACGAGAATCTGGTCCACTTTTGGGAATAGCAGGTTCTAGTCGAGGCCTTCCTTGAGGCTTCCAATATCTCCTTGACTGATTGCGACACAGGGAGAGAAGTCAGGGGGAGAGAAACCAAGCATTCAGATGAAGAGATTGAAGATTGGGATGTAACAGCGAACCCTGACTCTACGATAGCAGAGAGGGAAACAGAGGTAGAGGCAGCGGATCTCTGGTACTGAGTTGAAGTAGGAGGGAGAACCAAGGCGGGCGTGGCCACCGAGGGGCAATCAAGATCAGCGTGGCTCGTACCGATTTGAGATGGACCAGCGTCCAAAGAATCAGAGGAAAAGGCGGAAACGCATACAGAAACCTTCCCTCCCAATCTAGGAGGAAGGCGTCGGCCTCGAGGCGGTCCGGGGAATACATCCGGGAGCAGAAGTGAGGGTGTGATTGAGGGGGGGAGGCGAACAGATCTATCTGCGGAGTCCCCCACTTTTCGAACACCTGTCGCAAGGTTTGAGAATGCAGTGACCACTCATGTGGCTGGAGGAGGCGGCTGAGTCTGTCCGCCAGACAGTTCCGTTCTCCTTGTATGTACACCGCTCGAAGGAAGATGTTGTTGGAGATCGCCCACTTCCAGAGACGCAGGGCTTCCCGACAGAGGGACCAAGACTCCGTCCCCCTTGCTTGTTTACGTAGTACATTGCCACCTGGTTGTCGGTTCGGACGAGAACTACCCGGTCGTGGAGCAGATGTTGAAAAGCCACAGCGGCGAGATAGATGGCCCGAAGTTCCAGCACGTTGATGTGGCAGTGGCGGTCCTCTGTTGACCACATCCCCTGAGTGCGTAGGCCATCCAGATGAGCTCCCCAAGCGTACTCCGACGAGTCCGTGGTGAGTACCTTGCTGTGTGGAGGGGCGAGAAAACGCAAACCTTTGGAAAGATTTGAAGAGTCGGCCCACCAGAGGAGCGATCGTTGCAAGGAAGGAGTCACTGTCACGGGACGGTCGATTGGGTCCCAGTCTTGACGCCATTGAGAGGCCAGGGTCCATTGAGGGATCCTCAGGTGGAGACGGGCAAGGGGTATGACGTGGACGGTAGAGGCCATGTGGCCCAGAAGAGTCATCATCTGCCGAGCTGATACCGAGGTCAGCCGTGAAATCCTTTGACTCAGACTTACTAACGCCTCTTGACGAGGAGGGGGGAGGAAGGAGCGTAGGCGAATCGTATCCAGCACGGCCCCGATGAACTGTAAGGACTGAGAGGGGCGCAGCTGGGATTTTGGGAAGTTTACCTCGAACTCCAGACCCTGAAGGTAAATAATCGTCTGTCGGGTCGCTGAGATAACCCCCTCCCTGGACGGGGCTTTGATCAGCCAGTCGTTCAGGTAGGGGAATACCTGGAAACCCTGAGAGCGTAAGGCAGCTGCGACCACCACGAGGCACTTCGTGAAGACCCGAGGTGATGATGCCAGGC
This sequence comes from Geotrypetes seraphini, assembly GCF_902459505.1. NCBI lineage: Eukaryota > Metazoa > Chordata > Amphibia > Gymnophiona > Dermophiidae > Geotrypetes > Geotrypetes seraphini. The sequence goes on from NC_047085.1 coordinate 140,152,931, forward strand.
CAAAGGGGAGGACTCGGTATTGTAGGTGCAGGTCCCCCACCTGAAAGCGCAGGAACTTGCGGTGAGCGGGGTGCACCGGGACATGTGTGTAGGCCTCCTTCAGATCGAGGGAGCACAGCCAATCGCCCTCGTCGATCAGAGGATAGAGAATCGGTAGGGAAAGCATCCGGAACTTTTCCCGCACCAGAAATTTGTTGAGTCGTCTCAAGTCCAGAATTGGGCGCAGGTCTCCAGTCTTCTTCGGTACCAGGAAGTAACGGGAGTAGAACCCTTTCCCTCGTTGGTCGGGAGGAACCACCTCCACTGCCCGTAGGCGGAGCAGGTCTCGAGCTTCTGAGAGAAGGAGGGGTAGCTGATTTCGGTTGGGAGGGCACACCCTTGGAGGGCTGTCTGGGGGAAGTTCCCGAAAGTTGAGAGAGTATCCTGATGAGATCACGCCAAGGACCCATGCGTCCGACGTGACTTGTTCCCAGCGAGGGTAATAGGCTCTGAGGCGACCCCCCGATGGGGAGGAGGCCCGGGACTGTGGCGGAGGGGGCCAGCCCCCATCCACATATCCCGTCAAAAGGACGGGGATGGTTTGGCAGTCGCAGGCGGCTGGGACTTGGGCGGAGCCCGGTGGTGAGCTTGCGGACGTCGCGGTGGAGGCCGCAAGAAAGCAGGGGTAGATTTTTGAGGGTGGCGGTGTGGAGGGGCCCTGAACGGCCTGGATGCTGGCGGTTTAGGCTTTTGCCGGACGAGGGAGGCAAACGAGCGTTCGTGTTCCGAAAGGCGTTTCGTAGCTGCCTCGATAGTGTCATCAAAAAGTTCTTTGCCCACACAGGGGAGGTTAGCCAACCGGTCTTGTAAGTTGGGGTCCATGTCGACGAGGCGTAGCCAAGCTAGGCGGCGCATGGCGATAGCGAAGGCTGCCACTCTGGAGGAAAGTTCGAAGCCATCATAGGCCGCGTGGAACAAATGGAGGCGTAGGTTGGAGAAAACCTCCAGGAGCAGGCCAAAGGCTCCTTGGCGGGAGGCCGGTAGGTCAGTCGCAAAGGCTCCCATCAGTCCAATGAGATGTTTCAAGTAGGACGTGAAGGTGAAAAAGTAGGACGTGAAAGCTTTGTACCCTGGAGGCCATCATAGAGTTCTGATACAGTCTCCTGCCGAACTTGTCAAGGGTCCGACCTTCTCGACCTGGGGGGACCGCCGCTGAGAGCCGGGAGGGGTGAGCTTTTTTCAAGGAAGATTCTACCAACAGCGACTGGTGGGAGAGCTGCGGTTGTTCAAACCCCGGGTAGGGTACTGTACGGTACTTGGACTCCATCTTGGAGGGGACAGCCGTTACCATATAGGGGGTCTCCAGATTCCTGAAGAAAGCCTGTTGGAGTACCGGGTTGGGCGGTAAGCGAAGGGACTCTCTGGGCAGTGACGGCATATCCAGCTCCGCCAGGTACTCTTTAGAGTATCTTGAGTCGGACTGGAGGTCTAAGTCCAAAGCGTGGCCCTTGTCCTGGACAAAGCGAGTGAAGGAGGGGCGGGACGTTCCCGGGGCCCCGTGTGGGGACGGTGAACGGGACCTCCGTCGGGCGGAGAAGGATGGGGAGGCTTCTCTCGAGTATCGAGGTTCATGCTCCGACCCGCGCTCCGAGACCGGGAAAGCACTGTGGAAGCGTTCCGGGGTCGAGGACATACATCGTCTCGAGGAGCCCCTCGGAGACGATGTCGGGGTGCGGGGTACCGATCGATGTCGAATCTGTGACCTCGACCCGGACTCCCTTGGCGAAAGCCTGGAACCTCGGATCGGAGCCCCGGTCCGAGGGGGAGTTAGGAGGATGTGAGAGTTGGAGAGTGATAACTCAGCCACCTTCAGCGGTCCTGTACGAGGCGTAGGTGAACGGCCTCGTAGTGCGGGAGAACTCCGGGCCTTCTTAGAGGTACGGCGGTTCGAGGTTTCTGTCGTTTTAGCGCGACGCTTTGCCCCGCGGCGGTCCGTGGAGGGAGAGCGCCTCGGGCGCCTCGGCGAGGATTCCGAGGAGGATGGGATGCGGCGAAGCTTGCGCGCTTTCCCCCGAGGGGGCTCGACGCAAGGCTCAGGCTGGTCCGGCACACGCGGGGTCGAGGTCGGGGCTGGTTGTAGGTGGGCCAGCGCAGAGGACAGCTCCGACGAGATCATCGCTCGGAGCAGGTCCTGGAAAACGGGCACGGACAGCATCGAAGGCATGTCCGCTGCCTCGGTGCACTCCACCGGGGGCGACCTCGTATCAGAGTATTCCTGTATGGTGGAGGCACGGCCCGAAGGCTTGGAGGACTTCGTCGGGGCTGAAAGCATGGGACTTCCGCCATGCATCACCGGTGTCCCCGAGGCTGGTTTCTTCGCTGGTGCGGAACCTGAAGAAGGAAGAGGAGATTTACCTGGAGCCGAGGCTTTCTGCTGTCCCGAGGACTTCGGGGTTGATTCTCGAGGCGGTGCCAAGGTAATCGGGGCCGAGGTCAAGGCCAGAGCCGAGGCCGGGGCCGACCTCGAGGCCGAGGTAGTGGGTTGGTCGGTGGTGAAGAGATCTGCCATGCGGGCTTTTCTTCGACGGAGGGCCCGATTCTGAAAAGTAGCGCACTGGGGGCAAGAATCGGTCGGATGGGTGGCCCCCAGGCAGAGGATGCACCGGGGATGCGGGTCTGTGATGGAGAGAAGCAGCTCGCACCGGGTGCACTTTTTAAAGCCGGTCAAAGGCCGGGACATAGAAATCGAAACTGGCCGCGGCTCGAGTAGCCACGCGGCCGCGGGGACCCGGAAGCCTCCGGGTCGGTCAAAACGAAGCAGGAACAGTAATTAAACAAGAAAAAAACGCGCACAGCGACTTGATCGAGAAAAACAATCAAAAATCGCGGTGCTAGAAGGCAGTTGGGGCAGAGCCTGAAAAAACACGACTTCTAGGCTCAGCGGAAAAATTTGAACTGGAGACCACGAGGAGGGGATGCGCCCTCTAGTGGAGCAGGAAGGCACGCATGCGTGGAGCAGCAGAGCAAACTTAAATCTTTAATCAAGTTTGCTTGAAAAAGCTGTCCGCATCGGGGCTCCATAGATGATGTCACCCACATGTGAGAATATCATGCCTGCTTGTCCTGGGATAATTGGTTGTTAATTAGTTGCTAATTGGCATCAAGCTATGCACACAATCTATAACTTGTGCACTAAGCATAAAGTTATGTGTGCAATTTTATGGAATTAGGAAGAACTGGAAGGTATATTCTACAAACACAGCCACAAGGTGTCACCACTGTGCAAAGACCAAGACCCTCCTCAGCTGACCTGGTTGGCAGAACACCTGACTGAGGATTAAACTCAGATCCTCTGAATGGTGGCTAGAAACTACATGATAGTGCAAAATATAAATCCTTAAAAAAAATAATAATAATAATTCTGTATAATGACTGAACAAAAAGAATTAAAATAAAAAGGAGTGCCCCTCACTACTGTGGGGTCCCATTACCTGCACGGTGATCTGAAACTGGTTAAGAGAGCGGATATACTCCATCAGCACAGCTATAATGAACTTGTGGGGTGCCTCCTATGGAATTAAAAATATAATAATGATAAACAACAATTAACATTAGAACTAAGCACAAGTGTAAAGTCTAGAAGTAGCAACTATCAATCTCCCTGCTTCCATATGTGCTGCAGCTTTAAAAATTCCCACTGGTACAGTGAATTCTCTGAAAACCTTGAAAATGTAGAAAGACCTTACACAATTCCCAGAACTAAATAGTAACATGGAAATATGCTAAACATATCAGCCAAGGTTTTTCAGAATTATTTCATTCCTACATTGCAAAATAGCAAGAAAAGGGAAAATGTGGGAATGGATTTGGGGTTTATTCCACTGGTTTGATAACATATTACAGAAGACCCAATGTTGGTAGGACAATACAAAATCACCACAACAAACTGCACTGGCTAATACAGGAACATACATTTGGGTTACTGAAAATTAATGGATAAGGCCAAAGTGGAATGGAGGAGCAGCTCTCAGATCAAAGCAGTAAACTGAAAATGAGAGAAGCCAAGGTTCAAATCCTGCTTCTTCCACTAATGCTCCTTATGACCTTGGACAAGTCACATCACTATTTCAATGCTTCAGGTACAAACTTTAAGGCTAGATTTATTAATGCATTAACACATGTGAAATGCAGTCCATTATTGTTTAATGGGTCTATTTACTAATAGGCATCAAAGGGCAATACATGTTGGTTAGTAAATCTAGCTCTTAAATTGTAAGCTCTCTGGAGAAGGAAAATATCCATTGTAACTGAACATAACTTGTTTTGAGCACAGATTTGAAAAAGGTGATTAATTAAATCTAAGATACAAATCCAAATTCTGAAGGGAAAAAGCTAACTGTGTGTCAAAGAATAAGGTCACAGAGCACTAAATTATGCAATGATGCTAAATTATGCAATGTAGTGGGCGGAGGTACCATACTGGACACTATGACACAGGACCTACTTTTACTGGAGCAATGGTCTACTATTTGGCAGCTGAGCTTTAATGGCAAGAAGTGTAAAGTTATGCAGCTTGGTAGCGGAAACCCTTGCAGAACCTACACTCTGAACGGTGAGACCTTAACTAGAACTGAACGGGATCTGGGAGTAATCATTAGTGAAAATATGAAGGCTGCCAATTAAGTGGAGAAAGCTTCATCCAAGGCTAGACAAATGCTGGGTTGCATCCGGAGAAGTTTCGTCAGCCAAAAGCCCGAAGTGGTAATGCTGCTTTACATGTCCATGGTGAGACCACATCTGGAATACTATGTTCAATTTTGGAGGCCACATTATCAAAAGGATGTGCTGAGAATAGAGTCGGTTCAGAGATTGGTCATTAGGATGGTTTCAGGACTCAAGGATCTCCCATATGAAGAACGTCTAGGTAAGTTGCAACTATACTCTCTCGAGGAACGCAGAGGGGAGACATGATAGTGATATGGATAACCTGGACATACAGATGGATAAACTGGACATACTGGCCTCATTTGTGTATGCTAGACACTACAGACATTTTAAACCTATATTTTCCCATAGCCTAACCAACTTTCTTTTCAGATGGAACAGCCTGTACCTTGCTGTCTGTTAACACATGTATCCTTTGAAATGCTAACCCAGCTGGCCTTTGCTGCAAAGTTCCTGTCTCCATTCCCTGCTGGGAGGATACTTCTCCAAGGTTCTGCTGAGCTGTTATCAGTGCTATATGACTTCACATATGCCAGGCACCCTGAAAAGCCATAAAACATTTATAACAAGCAACAATCCCTGCAGGATGACGGGGGCGTAGAGAGATGAGGGAGCTTGGTACCAAGACAGCACTTTTAACCAGATTGGACATTTGCTGCCTGTCTCTGAAGCAAATTATGGGAACCAAGAACAGCTGGGGTGCTGATAGGTCACCCTTGCCAACTTTCTGCATAAGACTATCTACAAGGACGCCATCCTGAAGATGTAAAGCGTTGTAAAACCACAAATTAGCATCTGCAAGGTGATAAGGATCTCAGAGCTGGAGGAAGAAAGTTCATGAAGAATTCTCTGTTTCTGCTCAGGCCCCCCTCCTGGGGGGGGGGGGAGAGGTGAGAGAGGCGTGGACTGGGGGGAGGAATAGTTAGGTATACATTTTTGTACCAATAGGGAAGTACATGACCAGAGTTCGGGGATGTGCTTTTTGGAACGAAGGAAGAATTTCTCTATAAAAAAAAACATGCATCACAGGTAGAGCCAGAGAGATTTACTTGCTTATGCCAGCGGGTGTGCTAACCCCCTGTTCGGCATATGGGTGTAAGTTCTACTCTCCATTGCATATTCTGAACTGACAATATATTTCTTCTGCTATGCCTTTGCTGCTGTAATTTTGTAAATCTTTATACTAACAATACAATGCCGTCTCGTAGTCATTCCAATGAGGTAAACTAAGCAGCATTTACTTCAATAGAGACGTTCAAATATGTTACTGGCCATATGGAGGTGGAAGAAGACATCTTTTTTCTTACAGGACCTATAGCAACAAGAGAGCATCCTCTAAAAATCAGGGGTGGGAGATTTCATGGTGACATTAGGAAGTATTTCTTCACCGAAAGGGTGGTTGATTGTTGGAATGATCTTCCACTTCAGGTAGTAGAGGCCAACAACGTGCTCGATTTTAAGAATAAATGGGATAAACATGTGGGTTCACTTTGAGGAAGTGCATAGGGGGGTGGGTTATTCGAGTGGGCAGACTTGGGCTGATGGCCCTTTTCTACCATCATATTCTATGTTTCTATGTAACCTGCACACCAGCCAGACTACAGCTGCCATACAGCTTGACTAAAATCTGTACCATATTCAAATCAGCAAGCTATAGGTGTCCCCTATGCCTATACCCAGCAGGTTGGTTCGGAAAAGAGGCAAAATCCCAGCCCTCTTCCAGGAAAAACAAGCATCTCTGACTTATAATGCCCTTCAGATGTTCACATCTCTTCTAGCATTATCCTTGTCGTTTGTGTTTGCTGGTTTGCTGGTTTGCCCTTTTAATAGGTTTTCAAGCCACTAACCTTCTTTTCTGTGAACACAGATAGAACATGGGTGTACATATCCGACTGGTCAATTACTGCCTGGGTACGTACTGGACGTTTCAGAGGAGGATTGCCTCTGCTTTGGCCAGCTTCCACAGCCTACAGAACACAAAGAAAAAAATGTAATCTTTCTGAACCTCCACATTAGTAAGGATGCCTCTTGCTACTAGCTACTAGCACATGACTGAGAGAGCACAAATAGAACAAAGAAAAGGACACACAATGCAAACATTCTTCCATCATAAACAAAGTCCAAACTCTCAGGCAGCTTTTGTATAAAATGCACTGAATGCAGGGCTGTTCTGTCCCAATAATCTGGGATGCAGAGTACAAAGAATCCATAGTCTCCAGTGCAAATATGAGCGTATTGCATATCATAATCATTGGGACACAAACCCATGCTTAAAAGCTCACAAAAACTCTCATTTATCCAGTTCCTACCATCAGGCATTCTAACCTTTTCATGTTTGTTCATTCATTCCAGGTGATTTAAATGCTTAACCCACAGTCTAAGCAGTATCGTTGCCACATTAGTCCAGTTGAAAAAAAACCCTATAGACAACAGAAAATACCAGATTTTGCATAGATCATTTAGGTAAGAGAAGGGATGTCCAAATCTGGATAAACAAAATTTCCTGAGGCCTGCACTCTCCAGATACTTGGAAGACTCTGGCTGTTACAGACATTCATAAAAATGTTTAAACTCATTCACTATGTTCCCATTGTACCTCACTGGTACTCCCCACTTTCCTGCAGTCTCACTAACCAGCCCTTCTTTTCTTCTGCAGCTGCCAGGCCAATAACATCCACATTTTATTCCTATTTTCCATAGTTTTAGTGCGTAAGCTGCAGGACATGGAGAAATTAGGTTCTTCTTTAGCACTCTCCATACCAGTAGGGGGTTAATCTTTACGAGTGGGTATATATCCAATCATGGCCAGCAGGTGGAGACTGAAAACAAAACTGTGGAATAGTACATAAGAGATACCTTCCTCTATTCCTATCAGTCTGCCGAATAGCCAAGCAGAACTAAGAACGGGAAATAGAAATAAACAATACTCCAAAGAGGAGTAATAAATAACATAACCAAATGCTGTTGGAAAATGCAGAGGAGAAAGAAAATGTCCCCACAGCTCGTCAGCTAAGCCAGCCGAGCCACAGCCACTGTTCTTTAATTCTCCCCGGCCCTAGAAAAATACTAGAACCCACAGCAAAAAACAAAACTGCCCATGCAACTGCCCCAACAACACACAGGATGGGGACCTCTACTAGTCTGGAGAAGCTAAAAGAAAGTAAATTAGCAGGTAAGAACCTAATTTCTCCTTACCTGCTAATTTTCTTTCTGTTAGCCTGTAGACCGGTACAGTTCCCCTCCCTATCTGTCTTTATGCGGTGATTGCGGGTTTTTGCTTACGTGCAGATTTTGGTTTTTTTCTGTGAATTCTAGTATTTTTCTAAGGCCGGGAGGATATAAGAATAGCAGCTATGGCTCAGCTGGCTTTGGGTGAGATGTGGGGACATTTTCACTGCAGGATTTTAGTTCTATACATGTTCCAACAGTTGCAACCATATGTTTGTTGTTTTTGCACTCCTGTTCGGAGTGTTTTTACTGTTCTCGGTTAGTTTTTCCTAGCTTCCGCTTCGCTATTCAGCAAATTGGGTCTAAGTCTCCACCTGCTGGTCACAGTGAGATATAACCCATCTGTGAAGATTGAACTGTACCGGTCTACAGGTGCTGCAAAAGCTTCCTTTCCACCTCTAGCATCTCAATATCTCAGTGACTTCCCACAGTATTTGGGTCCTTTATTTTAGGCAGACTATTTTCCCCCTAGCTCTATGCAAAGCTCTTGTAAATGGTTTCCTTGGCTCGTTTTGCTCTCAAAGCCAGTTTATCACCCACTCCCATAAGGTGTCTACTTTTTATTTACTCTTGATCACCAAAGCTCAAATAGGAGTGGAAGAGTAACCTAATTGTTAGTGCAGTGAGCTGAAAATATGGGAAATCGAGTTCAATTCTCACTGCAGCTGCTTGGGTAAGTCACCTAATCCTCCATTGCCCCAGGTATACAAACTTAGATTGTAAGCCCACCAGGGACAGAGAAAAGTATCTGCACATAAATATATGTAAACTTGTTTGGTTGTACCACAAGGCAGTATATCAAATCCATATCCCCATATCAAATGCATTAGTCTTAACTGGGTCAGCTTCCAAGAAATAGTGGGCCCATATGTCTTCTTTAGTCATTTCTTTTCTCTCACTCTATGGATCTTGGGTGGCCAAACAGCTAGAAAAGGCAACAGCAAAAACTCGAGAAGGATGTATGGGGGAATAGGGAGAGGAATGGCCAGTAGGAAAAAGGAAATAATGATGCCTCTATATACAAGACTTTGGTGCGATCTAATTTAGAATACTGTGTACAGTTCTGCAGACAGCACTTTCAAATAGATAACCAAGATGGAGTCGTTCCAGAGGAAGGCTACTAATATGGTCCATGGTCTGCATCATAAGGCATATGGGGACAGACTTAAAGATCTCAATCTGTATACTTTGGAAAAAAGGCAGGAGAGGGAAGCTATTATACATTTGTTTAAATACCTATATGACATAAACAAACAGGAGGCAAGTCTCCTTCAATTGAAAGGAAGCTCTGGAATGAGGAGGCATAGGATAGTAACATAGTAGATGACGGCAGATAATAACCCAAATGGTCCATCCAGTCTGCCCAACCTGATTCAATCTAAAAATAATTTCTTTTTTTAATTCTTCTTAGTTATTTCTGGGCAAGAATTCAAAGCTCTGCCTGGTACTGTGCTTAGATTCCAGCTACTGAAGTTTCCGTCAAAGCTCACTCCAGCTCATCTATACCATCCCAGCCATTGAAACCCTCCCCAGCCCATCCTCAACCAAAGGCCATATACAGACACAGACCATGCAAGTCTACCCAGTACTGGCCTTAGTTCTTCAATATTTACTATTATTTTCTGATTCTAGATCCTCTGTGTTCATCCCACACTTTTTTTTTTTTTTTTAACTGTCACTGTTTTCCTCTCTACCACCTCTCTTGGGAGCTCATTCTAGGCATCCACCACCCTCTCCGTAAATAATTTCCTTACATTTCTCTTGAGTTTACCATCCCTCAACCTCAAATTATGTTCTCTGGTTTTACCATTTTCCTTTCTCTGGAAAAGATTTTGTTCTACATTAATACCATTCAAGTATTTGAACGTCTGAATCATATCTCCCCTGTCTCTCCTTTCCTCATACATCTTTTGGCGCAAACGTCCTATCATTTTCGTCGCCCTTTCTGGACTGCTTCAAGTCTTCTCCAAAACTGAACACAATACTCCAAGTGGGGCCTCACCAACGACCTGTACAGGGGCATCAACACCTTCATTCTTCTACTGATTATGCCTCTCTTTATACAGCCCAGCATCCTTCCTGCAGCAGCCGATTTCTCGCACTGCTTTTTTGCCCTATGATCTTCGGACACTATCACCCCAAGGTCCCTCTCCCCATCCTTGCATATCAGCCTCTCACCTCCCACCATTACCGGCTCCGTCCAATTATTAATCCCCAAATGCATTACTCTGCATTTCTTTGCATTGAATTTTAGTTGCCAGATATTAGACCATTCCTCTAACTTTTGTAGATCCTTTTTCATGTTTTCCACTTCCTTCTCAGTGTCTACTCTGTTACAAATCTTGGTATCATCCGCAAAAAGGCAAACCTTTCCTTCTAACCCTTCAGCAATGTCACTCACAAACATATTGAACAGGATAGGCCCCAGCACCGAACCCTGAGGGACTCCACTACTCACCTTTCCTTCCTCCGAGCAATTTCCATTAACCACCACCCTCTGGTGGAAGAGGATATACTCAGAAATAACCTGAGGAAATACTTATTCACTGAAAGGGTGGTGAATTCATGGAATGGCCTCCCAGTAGTGGTGACGGAAACTGTATCTGAATTCAAGAAAGCTTAGGGCAAGTACATAGGATCTCTAAGGGAGAGTAGATGGCAGGATAGGTAGACTGGACAGGCCATATCTGCCTTCCTTTTACTCCGTTTCTCTGTTTCTTCAATAAGCTTGTGTGGGAATTTTTATTTCTAAATTACTGTTTTTACAGTCAGCTTTTTCATTCCATATCTGCTTGTAACTAGATTTTAAATTAAGGATAACTTAGAAAAATTTTTGAAATTAAGAACATGTTTTTTTTAAAGCAGAAATGTAAAGACGATAGTTGTTACACTGCTGAAGCTATTTGAACTGGAAACTCAATTATTTACAAGGCATTCTGTAAACCATGTGCAAGCAGGATCTAGTAAAGGTCTGACTATATTTATTAAATTTCAAGTTTAATTACTAGGACAAAAAAGTGACTACTGCTTCACTTCCTTTCTAGCCTAAATTGTCTTTTTGTCTTCCCACACAATCAGCTAGAATTTATTAATAAGGATAGTAAATAAACATGTTTGTCCCCTGAGGAAACATTCTAGATTGCCGAAACTGGGATCCTAGTTGGGACTATACAATCATTTTTATAAGATTTTATATACAATAAAGTTTCTGTGGTATTGCATTTGACATCTCACTTGCCTTTTGTGTGTTCTCTTAATAAAGACAGTATCATCCCAGACCTTAAAAGAGGGTACGCTGAGGCAAGTTGGACTATGAGCATTATTCTCTGTATGTCATACTGTACTGGGACCGGTGCTATTTAATTTATTTATAAATGATCCGGAAATTGGAATGACGAGTGAAGAGATTAAATTTGCAGATGCCACTAAACTTTTCAAAGTTGTTAAAACACATGCAGATTGTGAAAAATTGCAGGCAGACCATAGGAAATTGGAAGACTGGGCATCCAATGGCAGATTTGGACAATGTAAAGTGATGTGCATTGGGAAGAATAACCCAAACCATAGTTACTAGATGTTAGGGTCCACCTTGGGGGTCAGCGCCCAAGAAAAAGATATGGGTGTCACTGTAGACAATATGCTGAAATCTTCCATCCAATGTGTGGCGGTGGCCAAAAAAGCAAAAAGGATGCTAGGAATTTTTATTTTTCTTTAAAGGGATGGTTAACAACACTACGAACGCTAGAATGCTTCTATATCGCTCCATGGTGCAACCTTACCTTGAGTATTGCTTTCAATTCTGGTCACCTTATCTCATAAAAGATATAGCGAAACAAGAAAAGGTTCAAAGAAGAGCGACCAAGATGATAAAGAAGATGGAACTCCTCTCGGATGATGAAAGTCTAAAAAAAGTTAGAAGTTTGAACTTCAACTATTTTTTTCACTTAAAAGAATGAAATTTGGACTGTTATATTACAAATTGTTGTTCTAACAGAATTCATTAAGCCTTTTTTTTTTATTTTATAGTCACCTTTTCCCAGAGATGGTCACATATATTGCAGGTACTTTCTATAGTCCTAGTGGGCTCACAATCTGAGTTTTGTACCTTGTGCAATGAAGGATTAAGTTACAAGGAGTTACAAGGAGCTGCAGTGGAATCAAACCCAGTTCCCTAGGTTCTCAGCCCACTGCATGAACCATTAGGCTAATACTGTTGCCCTACTACTATTATTTCTATAGCACTACCAGATGTACACAGCGCTGTACAGAGTCACAAAGAAGACAGTCCCCACACAAAAGAGCTTACAAGACAAACAGGAAGGATGTCATGGATACAGTTAAGGGGAATGGTTTATCTGCTGGCTAGGTTGGTGGGCAATGGGGGAGTAGGGTTATGGACTGAAGGCTATATCAAGACAAAAGAAACCGACAGAAACTGCAGAAAAAATGCGAAGCAGAAAACCAAAGCAAAACTGCAGTGGAATGTACAAGGTGCAGGAATTTATTCAATAAAAATCATAAAAACATGTATAACATACATAAAATCAATCTAATAAATACATCCAAAAACTGATCCTAGTATTCATGGGAGGGGAGTGGGAAGATATATTTTTAATTTGAGTGCAAATTGTTAGATATGTAGTGGGGGAATATATGTATTTGTCATAGAATATAATTTTGATTGAATTTAAGTGATGTTAAAGTATAAAATGACTATAATGTTGCACTTATTTTTGGCTTTAAAATGAATAAAGATTTATTTTTAAAAAAAAAACCACACACAACTCTGACTTACCACACTATAGATGTGTTCAGCATCCAAGTATTTTTTATATTCATAATTGAGTTTGTCAAAAATAGTGGCAACTACAGACAATGTTCCTCTATCTGATTCACTTAGCACTGTAAAAAATAAGTACACAAAATAAAATGATCAATTATCTAATAAAGCACAATGATAGTAATCATAGCTCTTCAAAACTGTGACTACCACCATTGGGGTTACCAATGGGTTACTACTACCTTTTCTCAATTTATTTATATCCCCACACAGAATCATAGATGGTACAGCAGGGTTTAAGTTTTTAAATAAATATAATATTACAGCTGGAAAGGCAGCAATTAAAATTTTGACCATTAAGCTATTTTCCCCTCATCCATATAATTATGAAAATCGCTGCTGTTCATTAGCATTGTACAATTCAAATGAGTAATGTGAAAGTAGAGATTATTCACATTACAGAAAGAAACTAAACTAAACTAAACTAAACCTTAGGTTTATATACTGCATCTTCTCTTTAACAATAGAGCTCGGCAAGATTTACAAAAGATTAGAAGCGAGAACAAGTACCTCGATAATCTTCTTTCTGGTAACAGGGCATTCGAGTGCTGATAAATGGGTTAACTTCACCTAACCATGAGCTGTGCAGAAGGAATTATATTTTTTCTTCAGCTCTGCCTCCTTCCTCAGTGTAACAAAGCAGTTGATAACCACTACAAGTTAATACAAAAAGATAATTGGAAAGCAGAAAGTCATTACACTTTGAGACTACGACGGGAACTTCCCACAGCCATTTTGTCTCAGTGATCTGCACAGGGCAGGAACGTAGGAAGATCGCTCCTGCCCCAAAAGCCTGTTAGAACACCAGGTAAGGTCTGGGACGCTGGGAAGGGAGGCGGGGAGGTCCAGAATGCAGCGTTTCCTGTTTCAAAAAAAAAAAAAAAAAAGCGCGAATAACTGAATCGGCGGATACTGAAACTGTGAGTTTGGATGGAGAAGTATAGTCACTTTGAGATAAAGGTACTGGATTTGCAGAGAATTCTCCATTAATGCTTTGTCCTGTTTCTTCAAACCCATGGACTGGAATGTGAGCAGCTGAATTTCTTAATTGACGTGAAAAGCCGAAACTACATTCGTGAAAAAAGGAAAGAACCGTGCGCACAGACACTCCAGCTTCCGTAACCTTGAGGAACAGCTCCCTGAATGAAAGTACACGCAACTCCGAGACTCATCTCTCCAAGGTGATAGCCACTAGAAAGACTGCAACCAAAGATCCAGCAGATACGCATCTTGTAAAGGCTCAAATGGAGCCTTACTGAGACCCTGTAAAACAAAGTTAAGGTTCCATGACAGAAAAAGGTTGTCTTACCAGAGAATGCAACCTGAGCGCCCCCTTCAGGAATCTGGCTGAATCTGGATGAGAAGCCAGTGAAACCTTTTCTACTCAAAGAATTAAGAAAGTTTCAAATGACACCGATGAGGAAGAAATTAGTGATAAGAGTGAAGAGTGGGACAGTTAATGGAGAATATAAATATATTGGCTTTCATGAAGTTCGTGCCTTGAAATAAATAGTGTAGAAAATGATTTCCTTGTACAAGGTTTTGGGACACTGTATAATCTCTACAGTTAGATGATCTGTTATAGAGCACAGACCATTTTATTGTTTAGCAGAACTTTTAAAAATAATCACTCTGACTTCAGAGTAGTTTAAGACATCTCCTTAAGCTTCTTAAGGCTGAATTAAAGGACTGTGTCTAATTTAGACACACAAAGTGGATTGACATTTCTAATATCACTTAACCACTGATGCTCATGTTGAACATTTAGATGTATAAGTTTCCAAGTTTATTTAAAACTTGTTATTCCGCTTATTCAGGCTTCTAGGTGGAACACAATAATGTTAAAATGGTGGGTGATACATAAGATTTAAGATGTGCAAAAGAGAAGTTAATTTCCAGACTTGTTGATATTTGGATTACACTTCCACTTTGATTAATTTAATCCGACTTAAATGGCATAAATATGTATTTTAAACATCTTTAAAAATCAACAGCTCTTTCTCCAGCTACAGTTGTACTAAGGTCCAGCTCTTTTGGACTAGAATCTTCGGCTGAAGAACAATTTGCTTTCCTGTTCATTGCCAAAGCCATAAAATCGAACAATGTACAATGCACTGAAAGGCTTACCGGGACAAAGACCACTCCCCATGTCCAGCTGAGATAGTCGGCTTGTACATTTTCCATCCCTGCTATATGAGCAACGTAACAACTGGGTTTCCAGCTTTAATGGAGAACTTCTGGTGTCTCCCTACCCTGCCTGTTCTTTTTAACATTTTTATAAACAATATTGCTGAAGGGTTGTCGGGTAAGATTTGCCTCTTTGCGGATGATACCAAAATCTGCAATAGAGTAGACACACCAGATGATGTGAATAACATGAAGAAAGACCTGGCGACTTAAGCCACCACTGTGGCATTGTTTGAGAAGACCCCGAGGCTTTGCCTTCCAGAAATTTCCCTGGCATCTGTAATGCCATATGGATGGCTCTCAGCTTCAATCTGTTTATCAATCATTTTCTCTAAGAGAGCATCCTTCAGCCTTGAATGGGATGGCCATTGCAATGAGTCCCTCAGCCATAAAGGCTGGCATCTGTGGTCAGTAGCACCCATGAGGATATCTGAAGTGACATGCCCTTTGACAGAAACTCTGGATGAAGAGACCAACACAGGGCTTTCTGTGCCCAGGCCAGTGGAATCTGAAGAGGATCTGTCTGTGGAGATCAGCAAGACAATAGAGTGTCCTGGAGTGGGCACCTATGAACCTTTTCCCAAGGAGTCACCTCTATGGTTGTTGCCATGGACTCGAACACCTCTATGCACTGGCATCATCAAGAGGTCTGAAATTTGTCTCCAGATTTTCTGTTTGCATGGCTCAGGAAGAAAAAACACAGCCTTTTACCATATTGAAACAAATTCCCAAATATTCCAGGAATTGGGACGGTACTAAGTAGCTTTTCTGGAAGTTGACAATTGAACCCAGGTTCTGCAACAGTTGGACCACTTTCCCCACTGCTTTTTCTCCCTCCAACTTGGATGGGGCTCTGATCAACCAATCGTTCAAGTACGGATGCACCTGTATTCCTGCCTTGCAGAGATGTGCCACTACTTCAACCATCACCTTGGTGAACTTGCGCAGTGCATGGAGAACTGGTAATGTCTTCCCAGTATATGGAGTCTTAAAAACTTCCTGTGCTTTGGAAACATAGGAATATGAAGATAGTCCTCCATCAAATCGAGGAAGCTAAGATTTCCCCCGGCATGACTGCTGAATCCCTATAGATATTGCACATTTCGCTATTATGCCAAAGAATAAACTTCCAGTTCTTTAAGGATCTTCAGACTATCACCGAGTATCTTAACTTCAAGTGGTTTAATTCCTCATTGATCCTACTGGAGTCTATTTTATTTTATGTGTTTTTCTTAATTTAATAGTTGTATCTTTGCTTATTGTATCATAACATTAAGCCCTATGATATACACTTAGCTTTTTAATATCTGCTCATCCCCATTGCCGACACGTTTCGCAACTCTTTCTCAAGGCGGGGAGATACACTGTGCTGTTAGCACTTGCTTATTCATTAGTGCCGCTACAAAGCTACATCACAACGTATCTCCCCGCCTTGAGAAAGAGTTGCGAAACGCATCGCAATGGGGATGAACAGATACTAAAAAGCTAAGTGCCTGTATATATCATAGGGCTTAATGTTTTAATACAATAAGCAAAGATACAACATTAAATTAAGAAAAAAACATAAAATAAAATAAAATAGACTCCAGTAGGATCAATGAGGAATTAAACCACTTGAAGTTAAGATACTCGGTGGTAGTCTGAAGATCCTTAAAGAACTGGAAGTTTATTCTTTGGCATAATAGGGAAATGTGCAATATCTATAGGGATTCTCCCTGTGGAATGGCACATTCAGAGTTGCATTGATGGACTTCATATCTAGGATTGGTCTCCAGATGTCAGAGTCTTTCTTGGGTACTATGAAGTATATAGAGTATCTGCCCAAGCCTGATTCTTCGGGAGGTACAGGCTTTCAGGATTTCCCAAATGAATATGCATACAATGGAAGCAGTACAGGCAAATATATCTCATGCAAATTCACTGGGGAAGGGCTAAAACCCAACTGGATTCAGCCCTTGAGGGCTGGAGTTGTGCAGGCCTGCTCTATGGCTTGAATGTCTAATAGCCTTGTCACCATCACTCAGACTTTGACCGCTTTCTCTGGTCGCCCATCTGTACAGTTCACAAACAGATCTGGAAGCAGATGACAGAAAGCACAGTTACTTACCGTAACAGGTGTTATCCAGGGACAGCAGGCAGATATTCTTAACGCATGGGTGACGTCACCGACGGAGCCCCGGTACGGACCTTTTTAACTAGAAAGTTCTAGTTGGCCGCACCGCGTTTGCGCGAGTGCCTTCCCGCCCGACGGAGGAGAGCGTGGTCCCCAGTTAAGATAAGCCAGCTAAGAAGCCAACCTGGGGAGGAGGGTGGGACGTAAGAATATCTGCCTGCTGTCCCTGGATAACACCTGTTACGGTAAGTAACTGTGCTTTATCCCAGGACAAGCAGGCAGCATATTCTTAACGCATGGGTGACCTCCAAGCTAACAGAGAGGGAAGAGGGATGGTTGGCCATTAGGAAAATAAATTCTGTAGTACAGATTGGCCGAAGTGCCCATCCCGTCTGGAGAATGCATCCAGGCAGTAGTGAGTAGTGAACGTGTGAACTGAGGACCAGGTGGCTGCCTTGCAGATTTCCTCGATGGGCGTGGAACGGAGGAAAGCCACAGAAGCAGCCATAGCTCTGACCCTGTGGGCCGTGACAGCACCTTCCAGTGACAGACCGGCCCGAGCATAACAGAACGCGATGCAGGCCGCAAGCCAGTTGGACAGCGTCCGTTTAGAGACAGGGCGACCTAGACGGTTAGGATCGAAGGTCAGGAAGAGCTGAGGGGACAAGCGGTGAGCCCTTGTACGATCAAGATAGTAGGCAAGGGCACGCTTGCAATCCAGAGTGTGTAACGCCTGTTCTCCAGGATGTGAATGAGGTTTCGGGAAAAAGACAGGCAACACAATGGACTGGTTGAGGTGAAAAGCCGAGACCACTTTGGGAAGGAACTTTTGGTGGGTACGCAGAACCACCTTGTCATGGTGAAAAACGGTGAATCGGCAACCAGTGCATGCAGCTCACTAACCCTCCTGGCAGAGGTGATGGCAATGAGGAAAAGCACCTTCCATGTGAGAAGTTTGAGCGAGGTTGTGGCAAGAGGCTCAAAGGGGGGTTTCATGAGGGCTGATAAAACCACATTCAGGTCCCAGACGACAGGAGGAGGCTTCAGAGGCGGTTTGACATTGAAGAGGCCTCTCATGAACCGGGAAACCAGTGGATGAGCCGTGAGAGGTTTTCCGAGGATAGGCTCATGAAACACAGTGATGGCACTGAGGTGGACTCTGATGGAGGTAGATTTGAGGCCAGCATTGGACAGAGAGAGCAAATAGTCCAGTACAGTTTCCACCGCTAAAGAGGTGGGATCGTGATGACGCCGTAGACACCAAG
The DNA here is from genome assembly GCF_902459505.1 of Geotrypetes seraphini. Lineage (NCBI taxonomy): Eukaryota > Metazoa > Chordata > Amphibia > Gymnophiona > Dermophiidae > Geotrypetes > Geotrypetes seraphini. The sequence goes on from NC_047085.1 coordinate 140,171,268, forward strand.
AGGAGAACCTGGTCCACTTCTGATGGTAACATTGGAGGTTGGCCGGTTTCCTGGAGGCGTCCAAAATGAGACGGACAGGCTGAGACAGATTCTCTGGAGAGGTCAGCCCGAGAGAAACCAAGCTGTCAGGTGGAGCGAAGACAGATAGGGATGCAGCAGAGACTGACGATGTTGCGTAAGTAGAGTAGGAAACACAGGAAGAGGAATGGGCTCCCTGGAGCTGAGCTGAAGCAGGAGGGAGAACCAGTGTTGGCGAGGCCACCGAGGAGCGATGAGAATCATGGTGGCCCTGTCCCTGCGGAGTTTGGATAAGGTCCGCAACATCAGAGGAAGTGGAGGAAAGGCATAGAGGAACCGATCCCTCCAGTCGAGCAGGAATGCATCTGGGGTCAGACGATGAGGAGAGAAGAGTCTGGAACAGAACTGGGGCAGCTGATGGTTGTGAGGTGCTGCAAAGAGGTCCACCTGCGGAGTGCCCCAGCGAGCAAAGATGGAGCGGAGTGTTGGAGGGTCCAGAGTCCACTCGTGAGGTTGAAGGATGCGGCTGAGATTGTCGGCCAGGGAGTTCTGTTCGCCCTGGATATAGACAGCCTTGAGGAAGAGATTGCGGGCCGTGGCCCAAGTCCAGATGCTGAGAGCCTCCTGACAAAGGAGGCGCGATCCGGTGCCGCCTTGCTTGTTTATGTAGTACATGGCGACTTGGTTGTCTGTGCACAGGAGAAGAACCTGAGGGTAGAGAAGATGCTGGAAGGCCTTGAGAGCATAGAACATGGCTCTGAGTTCCAGGAAATTGATGTGATGTTGACGCTCCTGAGGGGTCCAGAGACCCTGGGTGCGAAGATCTCCCAGGTGAGCTCCCCACGCATAGGGGGAGGCATCCGTGGTTATGGTCATGGAGTGAGGGGGTAGATGAAAAAGTAGACCCCTGGAAAGATTTGAGGAGTTCAACCACCATTGAAGAGATTGCTGAAGAGACGATGTCACAGAGATGGGATGAGAAAGAAGATCCGTGGTCTGTGACCATTGGTTGGCAAGAGTCCATTGAGGTGTCCTGAGGTGGAGTCGCGCCAGCGGAAGCACATGGACCGTCGAGGCCATGTGGCCCAGGAGGACCATCATCTGTCGAGCAGGAATGGAGTGATGAAGGAGCACCTGATGGCAGAGGTGGAGAAGGGTCCGTTGACGGTCGGAGGGGAGAAACGCCCTCATTAGTGTGGTGTCGAGAACTGCTCCAATGAACTGAAGTCGCTGTGTGGGAAGTAGATGCCCGGCAAAGTTACACGAGAAAATGGAGTAGATTCTGAGCCGTTCACGGAGGAGGGTGTTTATGAGCAACTTGAAAAACTGAAGGTGGACAAAGCGATGGGACTAGACGGGATCCATCCCAGGATACTAAGGGAACTCAGAGAGGTTCTGGCGAGTCCTATTAAAGACTTGTTCAACAAATCTCTGGAGACGGGAGTGATTCCTGGGGATTGGAGGAGAGCGGATGTGGTCCCTATTCATAAAAGTGGTCACAGGGATGAAGCAGGAAACTACAGGCCGGTGAGCCTCACTTCAGTTGTTGGAAATATAATGGAAGTGTTGCTGAAAGAAAGGATAGTGTATTTCCTTGAATCTAATGGGTTACAGGATCCGAGGCAACATGGCTTTACAAAAGGTAAATCGTGCCAAACGAACCTGATTGAATTTTTTGATTGGGTGACCAGAGAGCTGGATCGAGGACATATGCTAGATGTAATTTACTTGGATTTCAGCAAAGCCTTTGATACAGTTCCTCATAGGAGGCTGTTGAACAAACTTGAAGGGCTGAAGTTAGGACCCAAAGTGGTGAACTGGGTCAGAAACTGGCTGTCAGACAGACGCCAGAGGGTGGTGGTTAATGGAAGTCGCTCGAAGGAAGGAAAGGTGACTAGTGGAGTCCCTCAGGGTTCAGTGCTGGGGCCAATCCTGTTCAATATGTATGTAAGTGACATTGCTGAAGGGTTAGAAGGAAAAGTGTGCCTTTTTGCAGATGATACCAAGATTTGTAACAGAGTAGACACCGAAGAGGGAGTGGAAAATATGAAAAAGGATCTGCAAAAGTTAGAGGAATGGTCTATTGCCTGGCAACTAAAATTCAATGCAAAGAAATGCAGAGTAATGCATTTGGGGATTAATAATAGGAAGGAACCGTATATGCTGGGAGGAGAGAAGCTGATATGCACGGACGGGGAGAGGGACCTTGGGGTGATAGTGTCCGAAGATCTAAAGGCGAAAAAACAGTGTGACAAGGCAGTGGCTGCTGCCAGAAGGATTCTGGGCTGTATAAAGAGAGGCGTAGTCAGTAGAAGGAAGAAGGTGTTGATGCCCCTGTACAGGTCATTGGTGGGGCCCCACTTGGAGTATTGTGTTCAGTTTTGGAGACCGTATCTGGCGAAAGACGTAAGAAGACTTGAGGCGGTCCAGAGGAGGGCGACGAAAATGATAGGAGGCTTGCGCCAGAAGACGTATGAGGAGAGACTGGAAGCCCTGAATATGTATACCCTAGAGGAAAGGAGAGACAGGGGAGATATGATTCAGACGTTCAAATACTTAAAGGGTATTAATGTAGAACAAAATCTTTTCCAGAGAAAGGAAAATGGCAAAACCAGAGGACATAATTTGAGGTTGAGGGGTGGTAGATTCAGGGGCAATGTTCGGAAATTCTACTTTACGGAGAGGGTGGTGGATGCCTGGAATGTGCTCCCGAGAGAGGTGGTGAAGAGTAAAACTGTGACTGAGTTCAAAGAAGCGTGGGATGAACACAGAAGATTTAGAATCAGAAAATAATATTAAAGATTGAACTAGGCCAGTTACTGGGCAGACTTGTACGGTCTGTGTCTGTGCATGGCCGTTTGGAGGAGGATGGGCAGGGGAGGGCTTCAATGGCTGGGAGGGTGTAGATGGGCTGGAGTAAGTCTTAACAGAGATTTCGGCAGTTGGAACCCAAGCACAGTACCGGGTAAAGCTTTGGATTCTCGCCCAGAAATAGCTAATTAGAAAAAAAAAAAAAATTTAAATTGAATCAGGTTGGGCAGACTGGATGGACCATTCAGGTCTTTATCTGCCGTCATCTACTATGTTACTATGTTACTATGTTAGATGCGACTTGGGGTAGTTGATCTCGAACCCCAGGAGATGGAGGAGAGAGATGGTGTGATGAGTGGCTTGTAGCACAAGTGGAGACGTAGGTGCTTTCACCAACCAATCGTCTAAGTAGGGGAACACCTGGAGGTTGTGAGACCTGAGGAAGGCCGCTACCACAATAAGGCACTTGGTGAACACCCTGGGCGATGAAGCGAGGCCAAAAGGTAGCACTTTGTACTGATAGTGACGGTGCTGTACCTGAAATCGTAGGAAGCGACGTGAAATCGGATTGATTGGGATGTGAGTGTAGGCCTCTTTGAGGTCCAGGGAACATAGCCAGTCGTGCTGAGAGAGAAGAGGCTAAAGCGTGGCAAGGGAGAGCATTCTAAACTTCTCCTTGACTAGACACTTGTTGAGGTCCCTGAGATCGAGAATGGGACGGAGGTCTCCTGTCTTCTTGGGAACCAGGAAGTAACGGGAGTAGAATCCCTGACCCCTTTGGTCCGGAGGCACCTCTTCGATGGCATTGAGAAGAAGGAGGGATTGGACCTCCCTCAGGAGGAGGGGGGTTTGGGAGGAGTGAGAAGTAGACTCTACGGGAGGATTGTCTGGTGGAAGAGTCTGGAAGTTGAGAGAGTAGCCGTGGCAGATGATGTTGAGGACCCACTGGTCCGAGGTGATGACCTCCCAACGGCTGAGGAAGATGTGGAGACGGCCTCCGATTGATTGAGGAAGAGGCAATGAAGGCGGGAGACTGGCTATGCCCTGGAGAGAGGAGTCAAAAGGGCTGAGAGGGTTTGGAAGGTGGAAGAGGCTTGGTAGGTTGGTTGGATTGAGAACGAGCCTGGGTGTGGTGTTGTTGCTGGCGGGGCCGCCTAGGTTGTTGCGAAGGTGGATTGAGCGGTCTGGCTGAGAACCTGCGTTGATATGAGGACTGTGGCCTGTAAGGTCGAGCAGGTGGAGCCTTTTTCTTGGGTTTAACCAGGGTGTCCCATCTGGTCTCATGGGCCGAGAGTTTCTGGGTGGTGGAATCCAGGGACTCTCCAAAAAGTTCATCCCTGAGACAGGGAGCGTTGGCTAGACGGTCTTGGTGGTTGATGTCCAAATCCGATACTCTCAGCCAAGCCAGGCGGCGCATGGCGACAGCAATGGCAGAGGCACGAGAGGTGAGCTCAAAGGAATCGTAGACACAGCGGACCATAAATTTCCTCAGTTGAAGGAGACTGGAAATTTGTTGCTGGAAAAGCGGAATCTTCCTCTCTGGGAGATATTTTTGAAGGGCGGACAGCTGTTGGACCAGGTGTTTCATGTAAAATGAAAAGTGGAACGTGTAATTGTTCGCCCTGTTGGCCAGCATGGCATTCTGGTAGAGCCGCTTGCCAAACTTGTCCATAGTTTTGCCCTCTCTGCCAGGAGGGATGGAGGCATAAACACTAGAGCCCTGAGATTTCTTTAAGGTGGACTCAACAAGGAGAGACTCATGGGGCAATTGAGGTTTATCAAACCCCGGGATCGGGATAACCCGGTAAAGGTTATCTAACTTGCGGGGGGCCCCGGGGACCGTAAGAGGGTTCTCCCAGTTTTTATAAAAGGTTTCCCGGAGTATGTCATGCACGGGTAACTTGAGGAACTCCTTAGGTGGTTGTTCAAAATCCAGGGCCTCCAGAAAGGCTTGGGATTTTTTGGAGTCTGACTCTAGGGGGAGAGACAAAGCCGCTGACATCTCCCTGAGGAACTTGGAGAACGAGGATTGCTCAGGTTTGGAAGTGGTATCGGGCGCTGAGGGTTCCTCGTCCGATGAGGAGATATCCTCCTCGGTACCGGGGGGGGATTCTTCCCATAAGTCCGGGTCCCGGACCTCCGGGTGCGCGTGCCGAGAAACCGGGGTGGAAGGCTCGGTATGGTGGGTCTTAGATAGAGACTTGCCCGAGCGCACCGAAAAGGTACCGGGAGAGGAAGATCGGTGTTGGTCCCAGTCTCGGGAAGAACAGTGTCCCGCCCGGTCCCGAGGCGGATCTGTAGTGGTATGTGAGTGAACTACAGGATGGGCACGGAGTTGTTCAGCCGAGAGAATCGGCATGGACGTATTAAGTGGCACCGATGGGGTGGATACCGGTTGTTCGGCGCGGGGCTCAGGCCGGTCTGGTACCGAAAGGAGCGGTGCCAGGATAGTGGGTAACAGGTGCTGGAGTTGATGCTGCAGCTGTTCCTGTAATTGTGTTTGGAGGATGGCCGCGATGCGGTCATCCAGGGGTGGCACCGGAACCGCTTTCTTCTGTTTCGGTTCCATAGGTGCCGCTCCACGCCCCGGTGATGAGGCCGATGACGAGGCACTCACCGAGATCGGGGAGGAGCGTTTCCGGGGCCGGCGTGAAGCCGGTATGGTCGGTGCCGCCACTGTGGCTGGCGGGCGCTCGAGGGAAGAGGAAGGCTTCTTAGCCGGCTTACCTGGCGCCGACGGCGCCGATGTTGGATCGGGCGTCGTCGAAGTGGTGGGTGTCGATTTTGGCGGTACCGCCATCGACGCAGAGGATTCCATCGCAGACCCAGTGCCGAATAGGATGTTCTGTTGAATCTGACGATTCTTAAGTGTTCGCTTTTTAAGAGTGGCACAGCGGGTGCAGGAGTCCGCCCGATGCTCAGGACCCAAACACTGCAAGCACCAATTGTGTGGGTCAGTGAGAGAGATCGGGCGTGCACACCGCTGGCACTTCTTAAAACCTGGCTGCGGGGACATGAATGGGAATACGGCCTCCGCAAAATCAAACCCGGAGGCCTGTATAGTGGCAACAGGCCCCGCCGGGGCTAGTTCGAAAAAAGAAAGTAAAAATTTTTTTTTTTTTTTTTTAAAGGAAACCCGAAGGTAAGAAAAGTAAAACAATCAGAAAATTCACGAGCGGGAAGGCAAAAAAGGTAGTTTCAACGGCCGTTGAAAAAACACGCGTCTTCTTCGCTCCGCGGAAACGAAGAAACTGGGGACCACGCACTCCTCCGTCGGGCGGGAAGGCGCACGCGCGGTGCGGCCAACTAGAACTTTCTAGTTAAAAAGGTCCGTACCGAGGGCTCCGTCGGTGACGTCACCCATGCGTAAAGAATATGCTGCCTGCTTGTCCTGGGATAATAACGTAATGTGAAAGAAAATGGGGCAACCTAGATGTTCTATTCAGTCCACATCTATTATTACAATCTATATTATGCAGACTCACAATTATGTGTGTTCTGCCAAAATTAGAAAAATCGGTTTAAAATTTACTTATGAAAGCTAATAATTTAACTTACTCTGAGAACACACAGCTAAAATTACTGCTTTGCATTCTTTTCTCTGAAGAAGGAAATCCATTAATCTTCCCTTATCTGGCAACAGGTTTACCACTGGCCCAAGTTTCACCTGGAGGTACCACAGATAGCCTGAAAGAAAGCAAGCACCAACATTTTATGTTCTGGCTAAAATAGTGTTTTAACTAGGGTGGGATACTCTAAGTAGTTTCTTTCCTTCAAAGAAGGCATCATCAGCAACGTATCCTATTCCTCAAAATCTTCCCTAAGTACAGTTTACATTTGCAGGGTAATTTTAAAAGAAACACCTATGTCCAAGTATCAAAGAGATGCCTATTTTAAGCCATTTCATAAAGGTGGCAACATGATTACTAAAATCAATCCTCCTTCTAAATTAGACCATCTATCTATATGCCTGTATACGCCAGAAATCTAGCAGTCCCAAGTTTCTATTAGTTTACTCCCTCAGTTTGGAAACCCTATATGGCCCCTATGCTGACTTTGTTTGCATTTCATATTCTATGTACCATATATACTCAAATATAAAGTGAGATTTCTAGGCCAAAAAAATAGCCCAAAAATGGGGGTCTCGGTTTATATTTGAGCTAACCCTATCCCGCACTCACCGCAGGCCTCCATTACTACCCTAGTAGTCCACTAGTACGGGGAACTGGAGCTGCTGTCAATCCCTCCTTCCTAGCAAATTTATGCAACTAGCTCGCCCCCCCCCCCCCCTCCAGGTCCCCCTGCAGGTCTACCTTAGGTCCCCAGTGGTCCATCGGTGAGGCGGGCAAGAGTGGAGTGATCCCTTTACACTCCTGCCCGTAGTGAAAAAATAACTGCCACGAGATCCCAGGCAAACTTCACGAGACTGTTGATGGCTCTGCACAGGGCAGGAGTATAGGAAGATCGTTCCTGCCCTGCTTCACCACTAGACCACCAGGTAAGGTGTGGTGAGGTCCGGAAGGTGGGAGGGAGGTGGGGTTGGGCCAAGGTTCAGAAACGAATAACTGAAGTCATGAGTCCTGGTTTTAAGAAAGATTTGGACAATTTCCTGGAGGAAAAGTCCATAGTCTGTTAATGAAAAAGACATGGGGGAAGCCACTGCTTGCCCTGGATTGGTAGCATAGACTATTGCTACTCTTTGGGTTTTGGCCAGGTACTAGTGACCTGGATTGGCCACCATGAGAATGGGCTACTGGGCTTGATGGACCATTGTTCTGACCCAGTAAGGATACTCTTATGTTCATGAATTTGGAGGGAGAAGTATATAAACTAGTAGGATAAGAAAGGAGTTTGGATGGCTACATTAGACAATACTGAGTGCAAATCTTGACCAAACTTTGCAATTTAAGTCTAACCATCAATGAAATACAGTCCAGCAGTTACTACATCGATCAAATCAATGATCCACAGTATAGAAAAAAGGCTCAGTCAGACTTACACACCTTTTTCCCTCCTCTCCAAAACCTCTTCTTCCTTTTTGTAAGCATTATCAAAATCAGGAATCAGATTATGCAAATTCTGAGCTCAGTAAAAGAGTTATTGATCATCTAGCTTGTCTCTTGTTTTCTGCATTCCCTTTGTCAGAGTAAGAATCACTGTCACCCACTTGAGTCCAGAAGTACAAATCACCCTGTTTTCTAACATAATAAAATAAAACATTTTTCTGTTACTACATACCTTCACTGGCACTGATTATAATATCTGGCTGAAAGACACTCCAGGATGATGAATCTGTGTGTTAAAGATATTTCAAATAATGTAAATTATGGTAGTCCTCATTGTTGTTGTCAAAGGGTTTCCCATTTCACAGAGGTAAAAAAAATTCTAGATACATGCTGGAATTTAGTAGGTTGTAATACCATTCACCATACCAATATAAAAATAACTATAGATGTCATACCATATATACATGACTCTATACATGATACTAAGTGGTCCTCAAAGCTCAATATCATTGATCTTGGGATGGTAGAAGGTATTGCAATCTAATAAGATCCAATTTCTTATCTGACCACCACAGCTGGAATATGTGCCATTGAAACTCTAAGTGGTTGATACTTGGCTTCCATGAAGCCTGAAGATTAGCTCTGCTGATATAATGACTACTGAGCCTGCCATGGGAGATCCCAAGCAGTCATGTTGAGACTGAAGTCAACATGGGTAGGGGCAACTGTAGATTGAAGTCAGCATGGGCAGAAGTAATTTCAAAATGGCTGCCAAGACTGCCAAAGGAGGTCTCGGCAGTCATTTTGTTAATAGATCAACAAATCCTCAAAATATAAAGTTCAAAGATCAAAAAAACCTACTAGTGAGATGAATATAAGAGGAAATTCTTTTCAAATAATGACTAAGAGACCTCAAGTGTTCACATCCAACTGACAATGGAATGGATCCCAACAGATGGACTCTACAGGGCTCATAATAATAAAAAAAAACCAACACATCCAAAAAGTGGCCTAAATCAGTACTTGGATGATCAAAAAGCCAGATCGTCCAAGTACCGATAATCAAAGCTGGTTTTAGACATATCTAAAACCAGCTTAAGCCTTTCCCCTGCCTCTAAACGCCTAGAGCGAAAAGAGGCATTTTTAGAGGGGAAAGGGTAGGAGATGGGCCGACCTAGACTTAGTCGTACAGCAAGTATAACCAAAACCTTTAACAGGTTGCCTAGTCGGAACTTATACGCTGTGCTTCCCGCTGTTGCGTTATGGCAGAATTTTAGCCCAATGTTGGCCAGATGAGCACAAGCAACTATCATTAAGATTCCATCATCTCCCGAGGAAGCTCTTATCAGAGCGAAACGAAGACGCTTCCGTTGAGCGAAGTAATGCTGAGCGTTTACTGAATAAGTTACTCTATACAGCTACGAGTTGCCCTGGCTCCTGGATAAAAGCTAAGTACTCTAGGCTTTATAAGTTTTTGAGCCCACTTATCCAGGGATATCATTCCAGGTGCAATATCTGATATGCTGCTATACTTTTTGGCATACCATAATAAGCCATTATAAGTATTCAATTGAAAAATAGTTAATTTAAAAATTATTAGAGAGGCAAAAGAAAACACATTTGAGACCAGTGATAAGCACATAAGCACATAAGCATTGCCTCTGCTGAGTCAGACCATAGGTCCATCACGCCCAGCAGTCCGCTCCCGTGGTGGCCCCCCAGGTCAATGACCTGTAGTGATCTATTTCTCTACTACTCTATTACTTTACAGCCTTCTGTACTGTATAGTAACCCTCTAATTGTACCCATGGATCCCCTTTTCCTTCATGAACTCGTCCAATCCCCTTTTGAACCCCAAAGTCGTACTCTGCTCTACCACCTCCTCTGGAAGCGTATTCCAGGCATTCACCACCCTCTGCGTGAAGAAGAACTTCCTAGCATTTGTTCTGAATTTTTTTGAGTGCCCTCTAGTTTTTGCTGCCCCTGCTAGTCTGAAGAATCTGTCCCTCTCTACCTTCACTATACCCTTCATGATCTTATGAGTTTCTATCATATCCCCTCTAAGTCTCCGCTTTTCCAGGGAGAAGAGCCCCAGCTTCTCCAGCCTCTCAGCATATGAGAGGTTTTCCATGCCCTTTATCATTTTTGTCGCTCTCCTTTGGACCCTCTCGAGAATCGCCATATCCTTCTTAAGGTACGGCGACCAGTACTGAACGCAGTACTCCAGATGCGGTTGCACCATCGCCCTATACAGCGGGAGGATAACTTCCTTGGTTCTGGTAGTGATACCTTTTTTGATAATGCCCAACATTCTGTTTGCCTTTTTTGAGGCCGCTGCGCACTGTGCCGCAGGCTTCATTGTTCTATCTACCAAAACCCCCAAGTCATTTTCTAGGTTGCCTTCCCCCAGTACCATCCCCCCATTGTGTAGTTGTACATCGGGTTCCCTTTCCCTATGTGCATAACTTTACATTTTTCTACATCTGCCATTTATTTGTCCACTCACTCAGTCTGTTCAGGACCATTTGAAGTTCTTTACATTCCTCTACAGATCTAACCTTACTGGAGAGTTTCGTGTCATCTGCAAATTTAACAACTTCGTACTTGGTCCCTGTCCCTGTCTAGTTCACATAGAGTCCATCTGTTGGGATCCGTTCCATTGTCAGTTGGATGTGAACTCTTGAGGTCTCTTAGTCTTTATCTGAAAATAATTTCCTATTATATTCATTTTGTTAATAGAGCCAGCATGGGCAGAAGCGACTGGGCATTGCTCCTGCTCCCTCTAAACAACCAATACAGTAGTTGGGGGAGAGGGTGGACCTATCTGTGGTTCAAAGAGAAGGCTCCTTGTGTCAGGTGTGAAGGGTGCAGAGGGGCTTACCTGTGGCTCTCCATTGGGGGGGAGCAGGACTGCTTGTCAGACAGGGGACTGGACTATTCCTGTTTAGGGTATTGGCCAGTTTCAGCTTTTGGAGGAGGTGTGCCTGAGGTTGAAGAGTGGGTGCTTCTGTGCTAATTTAAATTACCATGTACTGATTAGCAGAAGATTGCATGAGCTGTTACTGCCTACAAAATAAGTGGCAGCAACTGCTCACACAATTTTTTTTTTTTTTTGACTTGAAAATCTTTATTAAAAGTTTTATAATATACAAGCAAAATATGGATATCAAGGCTCAATCACTCCATAGTATGTAACAAAACACAACAGAATCAGAAATCACAATAAAGCAAGAAAAAAAAAACATCATTGATAAACAGATATCCCCTGCAATGAATCACAAATCCCCCCAAGTAAACTGAAATATACACAGTGGACAACTCCCTGTTGTTTCTTCAGGCAGTTATCCCCACAGCAACAGTCCCCCCCATTCCCCCAACCCCAGTAAACTTAGACCAAAGTATCAATCTTGTCCATAATAACAGTCCAAGTTCGAATAGATGAAAAATAGTGCCCATGTCGTTTAGCAATGGAAAGTTCCATGGTATACAATTGATGAAATTTCAAATACCATTCTAACATAACAGGTGCCTCAGACCTTTTCCAGTAATTAGCGATTAAGCATTTAGCTGCAGCCAATCCCCACCTACGGAGTTTAGTTTGCCAAGTGTGTTCACACACATTATGGAAGCCCAGTAAACATTCTACTGGCACCAACGGGAGCACAAGTTGTAACAATTGGGATAAACAGCCAACAACATTTTTCCAGAAAATTTGTAAAGGAATACAATCCCACCAGATATGCAAAAAGGTGCCCACGGCCCCCCCACACCTCCAACACATTGCAGAAGATCCTGGAAACATTTTATGTAACCTAGCGGGGGTATAATACCACTTGGTAAACACCTTGTAGGCATTCTCCTGTATAAGAACACAAGAGGATGCCTTTCCCACCTCTAAACAAAGTTGAGTCCACTCCCTCTCCGAAAAAGAACACCCCAAGTCCCTTTCCCAAAGGCCTTTGTATTTAGGGTGAAAGACAACCGAGCCCCTAAAATATTGATAGCGAACTGAAATAGGTTTGGGCAGGCTACGAAGTGTAAGCCACAGATGTTCCAAGGGAGCCCTCGTCTTAAATCGATTCCCCAGTCCAGCCCTGTGACTGAATAAAATGTCGAATTTGGGAGTAAGCTAAAAAATCCCCCTTAGGCAAGGCTGTGCTCTTCTGAAAAGCCTCAAAGGACACCAGGATCCCCTTATGCAGGACATCAGAAAATGTCCGGAGCCCCTGACGCTCCCAACGCCGAAAAACCGAGCTCTCCCTACCCGCCGGGAAAAAAGGTTCATCACTCAACGCCCCCAGCAGCGAAGGCACCATCCCTGCTCCCCATTTCTTTCGCATCTCATACCATACCCGCAAAAGGTGAGTCAAAATAGGATTATTCAAAGTTCTGAAAACCACCCGCTCAGATAAAGAAGACCAAAGCAAGGATCTTAAAACCCGGTTACCCATTAATTGCTGTTCCAATTGTACTACACATTTTTGTTCAGCTATATCTCAATCCAACAAAATTCGCAACTGCGCTGCCCTATAATACCAGAACAAATTGGGAAGCGCTCGCCCCCCAGATTCACGAGGCAACCACATACACTGACGAGATATCCGAGGCGGTTTCCCCTTCCAAATAAACCGAAAGAAGAGAGCATGAAGTTCTTTTAACACCACAGACGGGAGCGGTATAGGTAATGTTTGAAAAAGAAATAGTAAACGAGGCAAAATATTCATTTTAGTAACCGCTATTCGTCCCCACCAAGACAACCACAGCCCAGACCACCGCTGTAAATCCATTTTAATCTGACTAATAATGGGAGTATAATTTAAAGTGTAAAGCTGAGAAAGATCTCGAGAAATAGAAATCCCCAAGTATTCCAGCGCCCACCGAAATGGAAATCTCCCCGACAATCCCCTTTCCTCAGCAGCAGTCAAAGTTATTCCCAACAATTCCGACTTATCCGGATTGACAGTAAAACCGGACACCAGTCCAAATTCAGCAAAAATATCTAACAGGATAGGAAGGGAAAATTCAGGGTCCCGCACAAATAACAAAATGTCGTCAGCAAACAACGCAAGCCGATGTTCTTGAGCCCCAATCCATACCCCTCTCAAATCTGGATGCTCACGTATGCAGATAGCTAAGGGCTCAATATACAACGCAAACAAGAGCGGGGAGAGAGGGCACCCCTGACGAGTACCCCGTTCAATTGAAAAAAACTCCGTGTAGCCCCCATTCACCCTAATAGTTCACACAACTTTTTTAATGGCTGCATGCTATTGGCCACAAAAAAAGTAGGAACGACTCAACATATGAATGACACAGAATACAATAAAAATATGTAATATATTTATTAATTTAAAAATAAGGTAGCTAGTCACAATGTGCAAATGTATACAGTAGAACTGAACATGGTCCGTGTTTCAGCAGATACAGCCTTCCTCGGGAGACCTTAAGAAAAAGGCAACAGAAATTATACAAAATGAACCAGATACATAATTAGTGAAGATTGTCCCATTTAGTGAAGATTGTCCCATCCTACCTATCCTTCAGGAAATCTCTCAAATCATACCTCTTTGATAAATTCCTCTAACTCCCGCCCTCCCAACCAAACTACTAATCTCGACCTCGCCTCCCTTCCTGCCCTTCCTCTCCCTTCTCACCTTTTTACCTCTTCTTCCCCGGTTTTTCCTTCCCCTTTCTGCACCCCCTTGTAACTGTTATTGGATCATTTTGTAATTGCCACTGGTTTATACCATACACTTGATAACTAATTTTCTGTATCTTCATTGCATATGTACAGTCTCTTCTCTGTAAACTGCTCTGAACTGTTTTGTGGTATTGCGATATACAAAAATAAAGTTATTATTATTATTAAGATGTGCGTGATGATGTGAAAGATGAATCAAGAAAACAACATTAAGTCCTTTTGTTCTATAGGTCAATGTTCAAAATATTTTATTTGGTCTAGAGATATATTTATCAAAAAGTGTATTGGTTTATTTTGCAGGAATTTTGAGTACATATTCTTATGCATATATATATATTTTTTTAATGTTACAAATGTCACAATTTATCTCTGAATAAGAACCAAGTAGAGGCTACATGGTATGGTTTCTTTTTTGTACTTGATGCAGGCTATGTTTATTATACCAAATATTTAATGCAGTTAAAAATTACCACCTTATTACAAACCAAGAGACCCGACACGGTCCGTGTTTCGGAGAACACGCCTTCTTCAGGGGTCCTAATGAATATAAATAGCAGATCTAAGAAATGCATACATGAAAAATACGAAAACGGTGTGCAACTACGACAATGTAATAAACCTTATAAAGTGGTGAAACAGTGATAGTGCTATAGAAGCCTCTGAGGGTTCAAAAAGATTTTTTTGATGTACATGAACAGGGACACAAAAGTTATTGTAAATATTAAGAAAGGACAAAAAGTAGAAGACAAAACAAATAAAGGTATGTGCATAAGAACTGTGCATAAAAATGTGCAAAAATGCTGATATCCAGAAGGGACAATGGGTAGGAAACAAGACAGATAAAAACATAAAGCAGATACGTAAAAGCTGTGCAAGACAATGTGGAAAAATACTAATATTCATTATAATGTGTAAAAAAAAGGGCCACATGCTGGACATAAGTCACCGCTGAAACTACAATCAGGATTGTGAAGTGAACATCAAAAAAATATTTTTGAACCCTCAGAGGCTTCTATAGCATTATCACTGTTTCACCACTTTATAAGGTTTATTACATTGTCATAGCTGCACACTGTTTTTGTATTTTTCATGTACGCATTTCTTAGATCTGCTATTTATACTCATTAGGACCCCTGAAGAAGGCGTGTTCTCCGAAACACGGACCGTGTCGGATCTCGTGGTTTGTAATAAGGTGGTAACTTTTAAACTGCATTAAATATTTGGTATAATAAACATACATACTAGTCTGCAGTTTTCTTTTTGCTTCTCGTTTGCTGTTTCTGCACTGCAGACTCTGTTGGACTTCTGCTGTTTGTCTTCTTTTCTGTACTTGCCATTCTATTATATTCCTTTAGGGTTCAATATTTTCAATTACATCAGGTATTTTTTTTTAATTATAACTACATTTCTTAGCATTATGGTCACATCATTTCACCAGTAATATCATTTCTACTCCAGTTAGTACTGATATAGCTATTCTCTTGATTCATTTTTCACATCACCATGCACATCTTCACAAATTATGTAGCTGGTTCATTTTGTGTCATTTCCGTTGTCTTGTTTCTTAAGGACTCCTGAGGAAGGCTGTATCTGCCAAAACACAGTCTGTGTCAAGTCCTACACTATACTTCTGCACATTGTGACTAGCTGCCTCATTTTTTAATTAATAAGATTTTACATATTTTTATTGTATTATCTTGTGTCATCCATATATTGAGCTGTTTCCAATTTTTTGTGGACGTTTTCCCTTGTGGTTTGTTTACCCCTTTGCTGTTACCAGCAAGATAATGGCAATGTTAGCCCATGGCCATTAAATCTTAGAAAAATGAAAAATTGGTTACTTTACTATTGTGGTAAAAATGGACAGGTTCTTCCCACATACATTAAGGACACTTTTTATTGCAGCTTAGTAAAAGTATTTTTGATTTACAGTCTGTGAGTGCCATTCTGGAAATAAGCCATTTGTAAAGCAGAATTAATCAGGCAGTACATGTTTATCAGAAGCCTGAAGTGATTAATGCACAAGGGATGTTAAGATAACATAAAAGGTTTTACATTATAACATTTTCACTATAGAAGAGTTAATACTTATATTAGCCATCTGAAGCTGGATTGCTAAAGCACCACAATGCAGTAATAATCCATAGACATAGCTTTATTAGACCTGTGTTCTCATCTATGGGTGTATATATATATATCTCTGTTATGCGCCTTTCAGGAAATAAAATATTTCCTTTACTTGCCACAGCACATATGATCAAAAGGATGCATAAACCCTTGTCTTTTGTCCAGTTGTGTCTAACAGTACCACCACATGTCTAATGATCTAATGTATTCAGGATTCCATTCTGCAGAGTGTAAAATCCAGACATTCAAAGGATACAGAGTTTACAAGGAACAGGTGACTGACTGGTAACAGCAGCTGGGCCTACAAAGAAAAGAGAAAAAGTAAATGACAAGATGGGGAGGGTAACCTGCACAGAGCAGCAGTTACAATCCTAACCACCTTGCTGAGCAGAATGGATGGCTATTTAGGTCTTTATCTGCAATCATCTACTATATTAAGAAACAAAAAAATATTAATTGTGGTCTTCCACAGAGTTCAAAGCATATAGCATGGAGTACAGTTTATACAAGTAGACCAGGTGAGTGTGAAGCTCAAGGTTAAATAAGGTCATAGCATAACAATACAAAAGGAAAAACAGTAGCAGCCTAGATGAGCCCTATTGTTTCTGGGTACATAGTGGCTAGAAATGTGCATGAAAACATTAACAGATGTCAAGTCAGAGAGCTAACTATATGGTTATTTAGTATCATCTTATCAAAGTCACAATTCTTTGCTGGCATTTCAGCAACTGAAGGAGGTCCAAGCTATTCCTGCTATTCTCACACTAAGGAGGACATTTTCGGAGCAGATAGATGTACATGTTTTTGGCCTTTTTGAGACATATGCTGAAAAAGTCTAAATCACGATTTTTGAAAAGGCAGAATTTAGATGTTTTCCACTGAGTTAATACAAATAACAAGGAGGCGTGTTTTAGGCGAGACTAGGTTGGGTCCAAAATTAGGACGTCTTTCAACAATGACAGAACAGGAAGACACATCCAAGTCTAAAAAAAAAGTTCATTTTTAAAAATCTGGACTTGTTTCAATCACATCCAAAATTAAGATGTTCTGAATAACCAGCTGACCATTGGTTGGATTAAGGCTGGAGCCATCCTTAATCCACCAGTGGATGCTGTCACCCTCCCACCCCCTGAAAACTAAAAAGAGATATCAGACGCTATGATAGCATCATGTATTATGGGAATACCCAACAGAATAGTAAGCAACTCCCAGGAGTGACCTATTGATCAGTGCAATGGACTATGAACAAGAGGATTCAGGACCAAATACCACTCTCCCTAGTACATTTGTGGTGGAAATTGTGAACTTTCCAAAACCATCAAATTGCCTACTGCAATATAGACGATATCTTCAGGGTGCAAGGCAAGGATAATGGTGTACAGTTAGGTATAGTAGGTTTTATTTTGTTCCTAGAGAGCTCAGAATACAAAATAAAGGCATTATAGTGGGACTTATACCTAGCTTATACCAGGCTACAATCTACTTTGTCAGGACAGAGAGGGCAGGTTAGGAGGGGGGTAGCTCTATACATTAAAGAGGATATCAAAACCACCAGGATCACAGATGTCAAGTACACCGCGGGGAGTCCCTCTGGGTAAACCTGGCAAGAGGCAGAGAAAAATGCCTGTATCTAGGTGTGGTATACAGACCCCCAAGACAACTGGAAGACATGGACGCAGAATTAATTGAAGACATAGAGAATATCACTCTACGAGGAGAAGCTGTACTGCTAGGGGACTTCAATATGCCTGATGCAGACTGGAACTCATTTTCAGCGACAACCAGCGGTAGCAGGAGGCTCTTAACCTCCATAAAGGGAGCACGTCTCAAACAAATGGTAACGGAGCCCACTAGGGCCCAGGCGATCCTCGACCTGGTACTCACCAATGGGGAAAGCGTCTCAGAGGTCTCAGTAGGAGATACGCTAGCCTCCAGCGACCACAACATAGTATGGTTCAACCTTAGGAAAGGTTTCACTAGATCAAACACGAAAACAAAGGTACTCAATTTCCGGGGCACAGACTTCGCACGCATGGGAGATTTCATCCATCGGACGCTGCAGGACCAAGCGGAGACCGATGATGTAGAAGCTAAGTGGTTAACACTGAAATCAATCATACATGAAGCAACTAGCCGCTTCATAAAATCAGTAAATAAACGACAAAGAAACAATAAACCCCAATGGTTCACCGCAGAGATCTCGCACCTCATTAAGGAGAAGAAAAAAGCGTTTCTCTCCTACAAGCGCATGGAGAAAAGAGAGGCAAAGGTAGAATATAGGACCAGGTCTACAGCGGTCAAAATGAGGGTTGACTCTCTTAATATACAGTATTTGTCAGAGACATCGCTGAAAGGTTAGAAGGAAAATTTACCTTTTGCAGATGACATGGAGAAAGTAGAAACCATGAGAAGAGATTTCCAAAAATTAGAAAAATGGTTGAAGGTCTAGCAGTTAAAATTTAATGCAAAGAAGTGGAGAGTGATATGACAGAGGATGCTAGGCTGCATTGAGAGTGTATAACCAGCAGAAGAAAGGTGGAGATGATGCTCCTGTACAATCATTGGTGAGGCCCACTGGGAATACTGTGTTCAGTTTTGGAGGCCGTATCTTGCTAAGGACAAAGACTTGAAGTAGTTCAGAGAAAAGCAACAAAAGCAATATGGGGTTTGCACCATAAGAAGTAAGAGGACAGACCTGATGACCTGAAGATGTATACCCCAGAGCGTGGGCAGGAGCATTGGCAGATCGCTCCTGCCCTGAAAACCCGCTAGACCACCAGGTAAGGCTTAAGGGGGGGCTTACAGGACTTAAAATAGCCTGAAAAATTTAAATGTTTTTTTGTTTTAAAATCGCGAATAACCGAATCCACAGATGCTGAAACCGCGGATTCAGAGGGGGAAGTGTACCTCACATTCCATAAGAAGCTAAAAACCTACCTCTGACTCCACATTCTGCCAACTACTAGCTTTTTCCAACCATCAGACAAGAACAGAACTACCTTAAGATTCATAAGAAACAAAGACAATTCCTACTCCCCTCATTTATTGTATATATCACTTTAATAATCAAAATCTTCAAATTATAAATTGCCATTTTTCTTTAGAATTATATCCTCTTCTACTTATTACAATGTACCATTTTGACTACCTATAACTTCAACTTGTAAGTCGCCTTGAATCCGCTTGGACATAGCGCAACTCAGAAATGCCACATCAAACTTACACTATGCTCTTATCATCTTGGACAGACTAGATGGACTGTAGAGTTATTTATTTTTTGTCATCACTATGTTACATTTTTCTTTAATGTAATGAGCTAAATGTTCCAATTCTGACTTAGAGAGGCATTTAAAAAAAAAAGTACAAGCATGGAACAAAACAACTTCCACAATCCTTGCTTTCAAATACCCATCATGTTTATGGGGTTTACAAACCCTTATTAATAAGGCCCCTTTATCTTTAGTCCTCAATTAACTAGGAGACCTCTTTCAAAAAAAATGGCCAATTTATAAGATTATTAAATGAAGAGAAACCTAGGCTTGAAGGAGTATGCAGAAAAACATAAGGCAAATGAACACAAGTCTGGATAAAAGCCAAGAACCCATCTTCAGGGAAAGCTAAACATAGAATACCATTAAGATGTGTTATTTAACTATTAACTCCAATTATTACTATATCTCCTCACGTAAAATGTTAATCCCAGTTATTACTAAATCTCCTTATATAAAATGGGACACAAGTTTGTAGAAAAATAACCTGTCTTCATGGTAGCCCACGTTGTGTCCCTTCAATATAATCAGGGTCTATACATGCAAAAAAAAAAAAATCCATCTTCCTGTATACACTAGCATCCATGAGCAATACTTAGGTGTAATGAACCTAATACAAGCCAGGAACACTTATTAGGTTGTTTGTATCATAAGCTAAACAAATGCTAAAGATATCACTTGAATAACTGGTTGCCCTCTAGCTGGGACAAGCAGAGCAGCTTAAAAAAAGATTCCACCATATGGCAGGTTTTCCACAAGACCCCTCAACTCCACCTTACCCTGTGAATATGTCAAAGAATACACAAAGGTATGAAAACACATTATAATACACACATGAAACTCTGTAAAAGTCTTCATGCCTTTACATATTTTTCACATTGCTGTCTAAGGGAGAAATCATGGAAGCTCACTATCAAGTATGCTTAGAACCAGACCTCTTGCCTCTTACTGTTTCCCATTAATTAACCAAATGTCAGGCTACACCTGTGGAAATTACTATTGCTGTGAGTAAGCTGTTTTTAAACGCAAGACAAGGCTGAACATTGATAAATTTTTAGGCGATTTTTGTTACATGAGTCTCACTGACCTGCTACCGGGATCTGGTACGGATGTATAGATCGAGCAGGAAGCACTGGCTGGTGAAGAGTAACTGCACCATCAAATTCTCCC
Organism: Geotrypetes seraphini; assembly: GCF_902459505.1. NCBI lineage: Eukaryota > Metazoa > Chordata > Amphibia > Gymnophiona > Dermophiidae > Geotrypetes > Geotrypetes seraphini. The sequence continues at coordinate 140,191,370 of NC_047085.1, forward strand.
CGCAACTTGATGTCAAACACCACAGACGTCTGTTAATTTAACAAAAATAAATAAATATTTCCTTTTGGCTGTTACCATTAATAAGAGTAGTTAATACCTACTAGTGCTGCCCGATTCAGGAAAAAAAATTTTGATTCGATTCAGCCTATTGAATTGGTTTTTCAATTCGATTCGATTTTCCTGCCTAATTGGGTGTTTTTTTTCAAACATCCTGGTGGATTTATTTTATAGCCTCTTCACCCCTTTTGCCTTCTCCTAACCACACTGGCATCGTGGTATAAACAAAATAAACAAACAAAAAAGACTTTTCCTCTCTCTGTTAAATCCTAACTCACGTTCGCGGTCTAACACCAGCTCTGGCAGGATACACGTTTCAAATCACAAAACAGAAAATAGAATTAGTTTTTCTACCTTTTGTTGTCTGGTCATTATTCAAATCTTGTTGGTCTCAGGCTCTGGTTGTCTTCTGATAACTTGCTTGCCAAGGTCTCCTTCTTTCTTCTTTCTCCGTTCTAACCATCCATCTGCCATCTCTGTCCTCCCCTTCCATTTCCCTTCCCTCCCCAGGAGGTCTGGCATCATTCTTTTTTTCATCTCCCTCCACAGATCCACCTTTTCTTAACTACCCTTTCATCCAGCATCTCTCTCCCTCCTTCCCCACCACCCCAGGGTCCACCATCTCTCCCTTCTTTTCCCAACCACCCTCCTATCCAGTATCTCTATCCCCCCCTCCACACCATCCCTTGTATCCAACTTCTCTCCCTTTCTGTTCTTTCCCTCCCTAAATCCTATGGTCCATCATCTCTCTCCTTCTCCTCTATTTTCAGACCCATTATTTCTTCCCCCTCCCAAAGTCCGGCATATGCACGTCGCTGAACCCCTCCTTCCCTCCGTGTACTTCTACACCAGGGCCCCCTCCCCTGAAGGCCTGTCCTCCCCTTGAAGGCCTGCCTGTCTGTCCCCCCTGAAGGCCTGTCCCAAACATGAAGGCTTGTTCCCCCCCCCTTGAAGGCCTGCCTGCCTATCCCCCTTGAAGGCCTGTCCCTCCTGAAGGCCTGTCTCCCCCCATGAAGGCTTTTTCCCCCTTGAAGACCTGTCCCCCCCCTTGAAGGCCTGCATCTCACCCCTGAAGGCCTGCCTGCCCCACCCTGAAGGACTGCTCTTCCCCCTCCCCCCCGGGAAGGCCTGCGGGTTCCTCCTGGCCTCCCCGCACCATTTACCTTATTGAAAACAGCCTGCAGCAAGATCGCGATACCAGCGATCTTTGCGCTGCTTCAGTGCTGTTTCCTCCGCCGTGGTCCCACCCCTCCTCTGACATCAGTGGAGAGGAGGGATCGCAGCGGAAGAAACTGCACCGAAACAGCACAAAAATCGCTGGTATCGCGATCTTGCTGCAGGCTGCTTCTATACGGTAAATAGTGTGGGGAAGTCAGGGGGGAAGCGAGATGCCGGGGGGGGGGTGGAAGCCAGACGCCAGGGGGATGAACCAAACACCGGGGGGGGAGGGGGAGAACCGGACGCCGGGGAGGAACCGGAAGCCAGGGAGGGGAACCGGATAGCAGCACTAACCAGCTGACGCTCCCTCCTTGCCCTCTAAAGCAGGTGCGGCAGTGGCCAGCCAGCAAGAGCAGCGCTGCTGCTCCTGCTTTAGGGGGGAGGGTCAGCCGAATCGGGAAGCCATTTTTTTTTGTTTTGAATCGATTTGAATCGATTCACATGAAGTGAATCTGTGAACCGATTCGAATCATGAATCGGGCAGCACTAAAACTTACAATCCATTCACTTATGTTTAAAAAGAAAATTCAAGCTTTTAATAACTTTAACTTCTCAAAATAAGACAAAAGGAACATATTATAAGAAAATGAAATCATAGAAGTTTTTATGCAACAGACAGCAAAATCCAAAAGTCTACATCAATGGGAAAAAGAAAGAAGACTAAAGAAAAGCAAACATTTCTTTTGAAAGAAATGGTGTGGCAGTTGTGTTAGTCCACTAAAGAAAATATGTAGAAATAAAAAGAAAAATACAACAAAACAAAAAGTATCCGAGTGATACTTTTTTATTGGACTAGCTGGAGCATGGTTAGATTAGTTGATTCTTCTTTGAAAGCCAATCTAACTATGCTCTAGTTAGTCCAATAAAAAGGTATCATTTGGATTCTTTTTATTTTCACATTTTTTCAAAAGGAAAAAAAACCCCGGAATTTATTCCACATATAGAACCCCTTCCTCAAACCCCACATTTCCTCATTTATTTATTTGACCTGACAAAAATTTATGTTTAGTGGATTAAAGAATATATATATGTTTTAGTGGATTAAAGAATATAAATTTTTGGCAAGTCATATAAGTAAATGAGGAAATGTGGGGTTTGAGGAAGGGGTTCTATTATGTGGAATAAATTCCTGTCTTTTTTTTCCTTATCCTGAAAGGACACCAAACAACTATAGGGGTATCTTAAAAAATTTTTTTTAAAGTACCCCAGGGCAAGAAACTTCTTCCTATTTTCCTGTGTAAAATACTATATATTGACCGGAGGGGTGGGGGTAAGATGGTATTGAGGGCAGACATATGATCAAGTCTTTCTCCAAAGTTCAACTGGCTAGACACTGTAGCTTACCTCCGTTATTTTACAATGGGGATGTGGAATGGGGTTTCATGGACTTGCCCTCCAGGGCTTGTGACACCACAGCATTTTGTTTAAACCACGATACCCAGTGTGATGACTTGACATGCTGTAAAACAGCGGTACCAGCTTCAGAGGGGAAGCTGAATGAGTCGGCCGAATATAGTGCTGACCAGGCTTTGCTTAGCCCAGACCAGAGGCTAGCTCTCCCTCAATCTGGAAGCAGTACAAACACGAGTGCAGCTAAAGGACTGCTGTCCTGAGAGGAGTTTGCACCAATCAGCCATAGAGCGGTAGTGGTAAGGCAACCCTTAGAGAAAAGCCCTACTGAATCTGGAAAATCTTTGTCCAGTACTGCAGGAGAAGAAGAGGCTTCTGGAAGTAATATCATTATCTCTGGGGAGATTTCTGTGGCAAGCTATAATGGCCTTGGACTTTAATCTTAAGAAAGTGTCTACAAATTTGAGAAATGATTGCATATCATCTCTGCCAGAGTAGAAGCGCAAGGAGAGACACTGAAGGTTTATGGTGAGAGTTTGGGAAAACAAGATAACCAATTAGTACAACTGAAACTAGAGGCTGATATTGTTTAAGAAAGATCTATTATTTTAAAGAAGTTAGAATATATGGAGACCTATCAAAGAAAGAATAATTTAAGACTGTTAAATTTTCCAAGGTCCCTTATAAGCTGTTGAAATGGCAAGAAATGTTTTCCTAGTGTGTTACTGATTCCATCACTCTCACTGCCTTCCTTAGTGAGAGCGAATATATTAATCTTAAGAGTGGCCCAGGAAACTCTTCCCTGACTGATACCATGAAAGCTACTCAAGGGGAGATGAATTTGTCAGCTATTTTTGGAGAACTCTCTGGAAGTTATGACAGATAGAACAACTCTCCTTGAGACATTTGCACTGAAATACAAGAGAGACTATTGTTTGCACACATTTCAGACATATTATATCACAGGTGTCACAGAAAATGTTAAAATTTATTATGGCTAAGTGCACTGGAGTCATCAGATCAGAGATTTTCCACAGGGTAGCAAGAATCAGCTGCTGGATACTTGCTACTAAAGGGGTGTGTGTGAGGGAGTGGGTGTTATTACTTATCAGTTTTCTGTTTCTATGGTCCCTCTCTAATTATTGTGTGCTAAATAATGTTTAGTTTTCTTGTGGGCAAGATAGGTTTACTGCTTCTTTTGATTTATGGATCTGTATTCAAGTTATATTAATGATGTTTGTCATACCCATCTATCTAAGCCGGTCTGGAGTGACACTAAGGAAGCTTGGTTTTCTTTGTTAAAACCCCCCCCAAAAAAGCAGGGGTATCATGTCTTGCAGGATGACAGCACTCTTCTCTCTTTTGGGGCTTTGCAACAAAAAGGTGTCCCGGCACTAGGAGTACAGTGTGTTTATTTACAATTTAGTGCATTTTGTGGCAACTCTCTTGGCTGGCCTCCTGTCTCAGGAGTTTGGTCGCAAATTCTGGGCCTTTCTGGAGGCTGAGCCAAAGACCAAAATCTGTCGCAATCATTCGTGGGGGAGGTTCGCAGCACTCCTGCCAGCGATCATTCGGGGGGGGGGGGGGCACAGCAGATTCCGGCAGGAGAGATTGGGCATCTCTCCTGCCAGTGATCATTTGGGGAGGGGTTGCAGCAGGTAAGATTTGGCATCTCTCTTGCCACGATCGGGAGGGGGGGGGGGAGAGACGGTTCCACGATTCTCTAACTGGTGCTTATCACAGACGCCAGTTAGAGAATCGTGGTTTTAGGCAAAGGAATGGTCCTTCCAATGCCAAAAAAGGTCTTGTTTTGGGCGTTTGGGACTTGGGAGGTTTGTTTGTTGTTTTTTTTTCGGGAATAGGGCTTAAAGGTAGACATAGTGGCAGTCTGGGCGATTGAATGCCTGAACGTACAGGTAGGCCATTCTCCAAAAAAAAAACCCCCAAAAACCCCCAAAAAAAACCCCAACACATTTTGGACGTTTTTTTTTTTTTTCGAGAATGGACATTTTCCTGCTGTCTACCTTGGGCGCTTAAAAGCCTTAGGCCAAAAAGGGACTTAGATGGGTTTTTTTTTTATTATGCCCCTCCACACATATAAGTTCTGAGAAATAAAATACATAGGACTACAAGATATCAGTAAAACTAGTCTTTTTAGAGCTACCTAAGATATTTTGCTAACAAGAAAGGGAAAACTGGAGGAGAGAAGTCACTTGCATCCAAATTTCTCCTAAAGTTTGGCAGTCCAGGGGCTCACATTTATACCCTCAACCATAGATAATGTAACTGATTCATCTACACAAAAATCCATAGCATAAAAGTTTAGCAAGGTTTACTTTTCCACAAAAAAGACATCTTTCATAAATAATGGTCAATTTCAGACCTTATTTAACCTCTTATCAAAAGGCCTTTCTTTGTCAATATAGATAAAGAAGGCTGTAGTAAACAATGGCTTCTAATTGCACACTGACCTTTTCAGCATAAACAGAGGAATCTGCTAGGTTAGCTTTTGTCACTAACTCAAGATAAATTTCCTTACATATTTCGGATAAAAATGTTAAACCTAAATTTTCCAGATCTACACTAGGTACTTGTGACTTGGACTGGCCAGATCTTTATCAGCACAGAGCCAATCTGCTATTAGCAATCAATGCCTCCTTTTGAAAAATCAAGGTGAACTTAGGACTACTTGGAGAACTATGCTATCTTTTCTATCATTAAAAAAGGTTAAATATAATAAGTACTACCAATTGACTTTTGGATATATTTTGGAGCAAAGATTTGGAATGATTTGCCTATTCATATTAGGATTATCCACACCTTATCTTTTTCATAAATTGTTGAAAACATTTATTTGAGAGATGGGTCTCTCAAATTTTTTTGCTAACTTTTTAGTTTAGATAGACCCTTTTTTATTATTTTTTTTCTCTCTTTATTGTTGGCGCTCTCTTTGCTGTAATCCACACAGGATCCTCTGAAGATAATGCAGACTATAACATAACATGTCATTTCTATAATTCATAACCAGTAAGTTCAATGTGGTTAACAAAATGTTAAAAAATAATATAAATAAAGATTAGATTAGTTAGCAAACAGATGTATTTTCAATTGCTTTCAAAAATGAGAAGACTTAGAGCTCAACAACAAAAGTTTTAGTTCCTTATCCCAGCAAACCGCCTGGTAAGAAAGTAAACACTGACGATGTTATAAAAACAATAACCTTTGATAGATGGAAAATTAAAGAGACTATGGGCTCCTTTTAGGAAGCCATGTTAGCGGCTTTATTGCAAGCAACTTTTTAGTGCGCACTAACCCCCGCGCTAGCTGAAAAACTACCGCCTGCTCAAGAGGAGGCAGCAGTGGCTAGCGCGGCCGGCAAATTAGTGTGCGCTATTATACGCGTTAAACCGCTAATGCGGCTTCGTAAAAGGAGCCCTATCTGAGCGCCATGGGCATTTAGATTGAACAAAGGAAAATAATTTGGATAGATAAATCGGTGCCATGCCAAAAAGCACTTTATAACAAAGACAAACGAATTTGAATTCAACTTGGGCTTCTATTGGAAACCAGGGCAATTCCCGATAATAAGGGCTCACATGATCATGTTTTTCCAAACCATAAATCAAGCGGTCTGCAGCATTCTGGACTATAAGTAAACTCAATAAATTCTATAAGGAGGATGAGATGTACAATGTCTGCGTCTATGAGGCAAACATGGTTTTTCCTGTTGCATAGAGCACTCTGGACCCCTGTTCGTTTACAAAAATTGGATTGCTCTAAGTCTAATAGATGCTGGCATTGTCATCTCGAGGCTGGAACTTTAGATCATTTATTGTTTCATTGTCCAATTATTAAAGCTTTTTGGCAGTCAATTTGGGATCAAATAAATTGTATGCTAGAAAATCATGTAGCATTGTCATATGACACAATTTTATTTGGCATGTCTATGAGAGCTAAAAGCCAATTATCTGCTAATAATAATAAACTTTTAATGATTTTAACAGGAGTTGCCATTCAGCAAATAACATATAACTGGAAAGATTGCACAAGATTAAATTATTGTTTTTGGTGGAACTCGGTGTGTCACATGTATAGGATGGAAAGAGTCCTTGCAGTTCAAAATGGATATTTTAATAAATTTAAGGATGTGTGGGGGCCATTAATAAGGTATTATAATGAATAATCAGCATTTTTCCCTACTTACTTAATATATATTGTTTTGTGGGTGGGTTTTGTGGTTTTCATTATCAAATTGTAAAACAAATGATCTAAATTATTATATGATATATATTATATTTGAATATAATTTTTGGGAGGGTGGGGTGGGATATAATCTTTTTCTTGAGAAAAATGTAGAGCTTCAAGTGATGTTGTATATTAAATGATGATTTTATTGTACACTTGTTGAAAGATTTAAAATGAATAAAGATTTATTTAAAAAAATAAATAAATTCTATAAGACAATTTTAACATTGCATAGCAATTGCACAGCAAACCTGCCTGTCACCGGTAAACATACTCTACCTCAGTGTCCTGATGATGAACCACCACCAAGTTATCCACAATGTTCACTGCAAATTTTCCTGTCCGGTTGAGCTTTAAAATGTGAGTCTTCTTGCAGGCACCCTCCCTAAAAGAACAGTGACAGATTTCACACACCGTACAATAAGAAGATTCCACCTTCATTTCCAGGGTATTAACCAAAGATGTTACCTTTGTAAGTGGTACATGACTACCTCTGCTCCAGTACTGTTGGATGTCCTGGAATGATGTCTCAGGAAAAGAACAAAGAGCTGTCCATATCTTATAAAAAAAAGAGAATGCAGGTTAGGATTCAAAATCGGACTACTCTGAAGGCCAGGACCATGCTAAAGAAGTTGTGATGGGACAAGCACTGAGGCAAGAGAGACTCTAGACCAGTGTTCTTCAACCTTTTTACACCTGTGGACCGGCGGAAATAAAATAATTATTTCGTGGACTGGCAAACTACTAAGACTGAAATTTTTTTTAAAAAACCATCGCCGCCCCGTCCCCGCGAGCCCGGTCCCACAAACCATCTGATCCCATCCGCACAAGCCTCAAATAGTTATGATTTTATATTGAACATATTTTATTAAAGTATAAAAAGAAACAATATTCTATACAATTGTCATTTTATAAATACAAATAATACAGGGCAAAGATCAACAAAACCCCTGTCTCCCCTCCCCTTCACATATATCCCCTCTACTATCAAGAAAACTGAATAAGCCAAATTATTACAGAATGCTACACAAATATCATGTAACAGAATACCACAGTCACACATGACAGGAATGGTGTTAGGGGAGTGGAACAAGGGCAACCTAGGCCTTCATTAGCAAGCACCTAGTTGAGCCTCCGCGTGTGCGGGTCACCGGACTAGATGGACCCAAGGGTCTGATTCGGTGAAGGCATTTCTTATGTTAACTGCCCCCTGGTCAGAGAGAGCCCTAAGCCAGCTGGAAGCTAAAGAAGCACTGCCTGGGCTTTGCACTCCCCAGTTATGTCTAGCAAGATACATATTTCAAATCTGATATATTTGAATCACAAGATAGAAATAAAATTATTTTTTTCTACCTTTTGTCGTCTCTGGTTTCTGCTTTCATTGCCTTTTCACTCTCTTCCATCCAGCTCTGCCCTAAGAACATAAGAATTGCCACTGCTGGGTCAGACCAGTGGTCCATCATGCCCAGCAGTCCGCTCACGCGGCGGACCTCTGGTCGAAGACCAGCACCCTAACTGAGACTAGCCCTACCAGCACACGTTCTTGTTCAGCAGGAACATGTCTCACTTTGTCTTGAATCCTTGGAGGGTGTTTTCCCCTATAACAGCCTCTGGAAGAGCGTTCAAGCTTTCTACCACTCTCTGGGTGAAGAAGAACTTCCTTATGTTTGTATGGAATCTATCCCCTTTCAACTTTAGAGAGTGCCCTCTCGTTCTCCCTACCTTGGAGAGGGTGACTAGTGTCTTTCTCTACTAAATCTATTCCCTTCAGTATCTTGAATGTTTCGATCATGTCCCCTCTTAATCTCCTCTGTTCGAGGGAGAAGAGCCAGTTTCTCTAATCTTTCACTGTACGGCAGCTCCTCCAACCCCTTAACCATTTTAGTCGCTCTTCTCTGGACCCTTTCGAGTAGTACCGTGTCCTCCTTCATGTACGGTGACCAGTGCTGGACGCAGTACTCCAGGTGAGGGCGTACAGCGTCATGATAACCTTCTCTGTCTCTTCAGTCCAGCATCTGCCCCTTCCATTCACTGTCTGTCTTTCCCTGCCATCTCTCCTCCTGCCCCCCCCCCCCCAATTTGGTCTAGTATCCATCATCTTCCTTTTGTTCCCCTCATGGTCTGGCATTTCTGTCCTTCCCTCCCCCCTGTGGTTTTTAGCATCTCTCTCTTCTCATTTCCTCCACTCAGATCTGATATCGTTCTCTGCTCTCTCTTCCCTTTTCTTCTCTGGTCTTCTCTATTTTCTGCCTCCATCTAAATTAAATTATTTCTTACTATTTAGTCCTGTTTCCCTGTTTTCACTGTGTCTACCCACAGCTTGTCACCGTTTTCCCTCACCCCTCCATTATCTTACTATTTTCTTCCTCCTTTATTTATCTCTTTCTTCCATCCAGTATGTGTTCTTTCCCCACTTCCATTCAGCATCTGCTCTCCCCTCTCAACTGACATCCACCTGCCTTCTGCTCTCTCTCCCTCCTCACTTCCATCATCTGTCCCCTTCTCTCTCTCTCATCTCCTCCATTCCATCATCTGCCCCTTCTCTCTCTCTCTCCCCCCCCCCAACTTCCATCATCTGCCCCCCTTCCCCTCACCTTTGCGGGTCACGTTCTTTCCCCTGAGGGTGGCTCATGTCAGAGGGGAAGCTTTGGCCGAGCAGAACCGCTTGCAAGGAACAGTGGAACTTAATTGATGTCAATGCTGGGGTCCGTTGCCGTTTGAAGAAGAAAAAAAAAAAAAAGGTGGAAAAAAGGGACCTGCAAAGTTGAGAGGAAGGGAAACCTCCAGGACAGCTGCTCTTTGCCCTCCTTCAGCGGCCCAAGAGTCTATAACAAGCGGCAGCTCTGTATGCTTTTAACTTCGGCACAGAGCTGCCTCTAAGCAGTAGTTTAGCGCGGTTTCATGAGGCAGCCTCGGGGCCTTTGCTAGGCCGGCCCGCTTCGATGATGCGATGTGGGCCGGCCTAGCAAAGGCCCCGAGGCTGCCTCATGAAACCGCGCTAAACTACTGCTTAGAGGCAGCTCTGTGCCGAAGTTAAAAGCATACAGAGCTGCCGCTGCTGGTCGGGAGGTGCAGAGACAAGGCAGGAAGCATACGCTGCAGGAGTCCCGGCGAAGGCAGAAGTCCCGGCACAGCGACGGCAACAGGAAGTTGCAAGTCAGCTGACGCCGGCACCTTTCGTTGCGGCGGGGACCCGAGTCCTTCGCGGACCGGCAAGATTTTTTTGCGGACCGGCGGTTGAAGAACTGTGCTCTAGACCATGGGTGTACAACCTGCGGCCCAAAGGCCGCATGTGGCCCGGTGTAGTATTTTGTGCAGCCCCGGTCAAGGGCGATGCAGTGTTTTCCTCTGCTGCTCCTGGGTGTTTACCGTCTTGCCGGCTCCCACTTCTGTCTTGCTGCAGCGTTTGCGCATTTGTGTGGCCCCAGAAAATTTTTTTCAGCCAATGCGACCCAGGGAAGCCAAAAGGTTGGACACCCCTGCTCTAGACAATGCCATGTGTGAAAGTCATTTGTAGTTAGGTATCAAGTTGAGAAATGGCACAAGACATAGAACTTAGGTATTCCTATCCTCTGGGACATAGGTTATTAAAAATGTCCATACTGTAAAATAGACTAGACTGTGATAAAGTACTATAAAACATTTGCTTCCTATCAGGGCTGTAGAGTCGGCATCAAGAGTTGGGAGCAATGAACATGATATACCACCTCTGTGGTACAATCAAAGCAGTTTAAATATTCTATGCAGATAGTTTCTCTTTCCCTACTGGGCTCACAATCTGTTTTGGGTGGAGCTGGATAAAATGTACTGACTCCATCTTCTAAATAAAAATTCATTAATATACAGTAAATTTATCATTTTATATATCATATTTTTCACTCCATAAGATACACTTTTTTCACCCAAAAGTGGGTGAAAAAGCCTGTGCATCTTATGAAGCAAATGTACCTTTTAAAAATCCTTGTGATCCAGTGATGTATCAGCAGGAGCGAACTTTCCGCGCTCCTGCCTTTCCCTCACTGTATGGCTGCCGGCTGCCTCCTCCAATTTCACGGACAAATGCGCAGGGAGCTTTTCGCCTCCAGCCTGGCTATGCGCCGCTTCCTCAATGGCTGCCATCAGTTCTCACGGGACTCGCAAGAACTGAGGGCAGCCAGTCAGGAAGCGGCACAGGGCCAGGTTGGAGGCAAAAAGCTCCCTGCGCTGCTGTCCGCGAGATTGGAGGAGGCAGCCAGTAGCCGTACAACAAAGGAGGGATTTAAGGGGGATTTAAAATGGTAAGGGGGGGGGGACGATTTTAAAAGGTACAGGGCAGGGCGGTGGAATAAGGTGCAGAGCCCGACAGGGAGTGTGGGGGTCTGGGTGCAGAGCCTGGCAGGGAGTAAGGGAGGCTGGGTGCACAATTTGGTTCAGAATGGTTTTTTTTCTTGTTTTCCTTCTCTAAATTTAAGTTGTGTCTTATGGTGTCTTATAATGCAAAAAATACGGTATACATTTTTTTTCTCTCTCTTTGCCCTGAATCTAAAGTACTGGTAAATATAAGTAAAATTTATCTGTACTTTATATCTAGAACAACAAATTTAAAGCCTAATATTAGTAGGAATCAGAGACTGAGCTGAAGTTGGAGTCAGAGAGCAGAATACAGGAGTCAAAATTGAAGATTTGATATACAGACTTGCTTCCTATTTCGGCTTTTTACAAGCTTAAGAATGCTGCTGTGCTCAATTTTCACTAT